>NC_133334.1:21245584-21465030 GCF_042186555.1 Aquarana catesbeiana
CAGTCACTTCACTGGGTATATGTAGGGGGTTTACAACCACTTTAACAAATCGCGCTACAGGGCAGCCATTCATCGGTTTAATCTACCAACCACCACCCTAAGCTGCCCTCACACAATACGTTAACCTCTTCCCGCCAATGGTACGCATATATGCCGGCTCTTGGTGGGTGGGCTTTAAAGCCAAGTGGCTGCATATATGCGGCCCTATATAAACACTTTTCTGTGCTTAAGAGGGCATGCCCTGAGCGCTCCCAGCACAATTACCGGCAAAGAAAAGGGAAGCTCCCGATGCATACTTGCGATCGGGAGCTTTTATGATCATGTGACCACTGTGAAAGCCAATCGCAGCGGTCACAGGACCTGAATAATGCCTCTCGGCATTTAGAAGCTCTTAAAGGGCCGGAAGGCATCGGCAGGAAGGGGTTAAAATTGTACAATCTTTCTACATTTTCCTTTGTATTTATTTAGATTAGATCGTTAGAGATGTGCACAATAGAAAAAAGGTGATTTGTTTTGGATTCGTTCGTTAAGGCCCCTTTAACACTAGGGGCGCTTTGCAGGCGCTACATCACTAAAAATAGCGCCTGCAAAGCGCCCTGAAAGAGCCGCTGCCGTCTCTCCAATGTGAAAGCCCCCGAGGGCTTTCACACCGGAGCGGTGCGCTGGCAGAACCCTAAAAAAAAAAAAAAAAAGTCCTGCTAGCAGCATCTTTGGAGCGTTGAAGGTGCGGTGTATACACACCGCTCCTTCACCACTCCTGCTCATTGAAATCAATGGGGCAGTGCGGCTATACCGCCGGCATAGCGCTTTGCAGTGGATTTAACCCTTTCACGGCTGGTTTTTAACCCTTTCTCGCCGCTAGCGGGGGGTAAAAGCACCCCGCTAGTGGCCGAATAGCGCCACGAAATTGACAGTAAAGCGACGCTAAAAATAGCGGCTGCTTTACCGCCGACGCACCCACCACCCCAGTGTGAAAGGGGCCCAAGTAAATTTCGTAAGACACATAGGTTGGATGTATATATGTATATGTAATATTCATTATGTTAGAATGATTTGTTTTCGGAATTTGTTTCGTATATTTGGATTCGTTTAGTATATTTTCACTTTTTTTATTAATTTTGAATTTCGGAAGACGGCTCTATTCGTGCAATTCTATTCTTATTTCACTTTTTTTTTACCTTACTGTATTTTTTGCATTAGGTTTCCATTTCGATTTGTTTAAAATTCATTTTCAAATTGTTCCAATTCAAATTCACTTTCAAATTTTTCAAATTCGTTATAATTTATTTCGGATTCGTTCACATTCATTATTATTGCGATTCGGAAATTCAGATACATCCGAAACTCCGAATAACCACAATTTTGTCCAAATTTTGATCCGTAACGAAAAAAAAAATCGCACATGCCTAATAACCGTGTAGTGGGAGGGGCTTGCACAAATAACCCATTCAATGGATATCCAAGGTCTTTGTTGTTAGTAAAACACAAAGAGGATTGTAAATGGGTGCTTTCAGAAATGCAGGCTGCTTTGCAAAGCATGATGGGAGATGACCAGCCCCCGAGGAGCACTGGTTTGTGCTGTATATCCATATATTGTATGTATAAAAGCAAAGAATGGAATGCAAGTGTTAAATATAAAACACTTTAATGAAGAATACAATATTCATTGAACAGTATATGTTTTTACAGGTAATCTACTTGATTTTTAGGACTGTTTGATAATGGATTTCAACAATGCCAAAAAAAAAAACAAAAACCCACAACATTTAAAAAGGGATTTATATAATAAAAGTCACCAGCAAATTAACATACCAGCCCCATGGATTGACCACGGTTTTAAAAAAAAAAAATTTTTTATATTTATATATATATATATATATATATATATATATATATATATATATATATATATATATATATATATATATATATATATATATATATATATATATATAAAAATCAGAGAATATTCCAACCTCTTGTACCTTTTTAACCTCGTCTTGGTTCTTCATTGTGTTGAGCTGGGATTTGACATAAAAGCCTCTGGACAACGCAGAATCCCATTCAAAGGACTCACCTAAGTCACCTCTGTCCTACCAACACCGCGCTCTTCCCTGATGTGTGTTCAGGCAGAGGCACAGAGGCATCAAGCCTTGTGGCAGAAGCCGTTTTGAAGTTTGTGGTATTAAAGTAGAACTATAGGCAAAACTTTTTTTTTTTTATTTTAGCTAGAGAAGGGGAGGGTTGTAATCCCTGTCAGATATTTTTTTTTCCACCATCTGTGCCCCATTGCGGAGATCTCCCTTCACTTCCTGTCCTATAGCCAAACAGGAAGTGAGAGGAAATCTCTGCAAATTAAGGGAATTCCTTGGGAACCCCCCCAGGGCAACAGAACTTGTGTCCCCATTGGAAGATTTTCCCTCTACTACTTTTCTGGGGACAACCCAAAATTTAGGATTTTTTTTTCAATGATAATGGTAAACAGGACAAATCTGCTTAATGGTGACACAGACAGCAATAAAAACCCGATAAGTGTTATAATCCCTCTCCACTCTATCCAAAAGTAAAAAAAAAAAAAAAAAAAAAGGTTTTGCCTTTATACTTTAAAAGCCAGAGAAGAAAACGTTCACATAAAATATATAACTGCCACAAAAGGATGTAAATCCACTTTGTGAGCAGCAAATACCTCTGCAAACCCAGATATTGGCTTGTAAAAGTGACATCATCACAGTGCTGTACATTGCCTGTGCAAAGAGCAGAGCTGTGGGAGGGGCCCAGCAGGCTCCACCCACCACAGATAACTACAGGAGGAGGTGGGGAAAAGACCAGTTAGCCTGCACAAGGAGAGAAAGCAGAGCTGTGGGAGGGACACAATAGGCTCCACCCACTAAAGGCTGTCTGTAGAAAACTGCAGGAGGGGGCGGGGACAAGACCAGTCACACTGCACATGGAGATAGCAGAGCTGTGGGAGGGGCCAGCAGGCCCCACCCACCACAGATAACTACAGGAGGTGGTGGGGAAAAGACCAGTTAGCCTGCACAAGGAGAGAAAGCAGAGCTGTGGGAAGGGCCCAGTAGGCTCCACCCACTATAGGCTGCCTGCAGAAAACCACAGGAGTGGGCGGAGACAAGACCAGTCACCCTGCACAAGGAGAGAGATCAGCGGTGAGCGGTCTTTATTACAGGAAGGAAAAGTCTCACACTGGATTACTGCACAGATCTGGAAGAAATACACAAAGATCACCGAGATTCAGAAAGAATACACATAAGGAATGGATTTAAACAATATTCGCTTTTCCCGGAGTTCAGCTTTAGGTGAAACTAAAAGGAAACAATTTTCTCTACTAAATCCTACAAATTAATTTAACAAATGTGGGATGACTTCTTCCATTAAACGTTAAAGAATATGTTCACCTTTAATAACGTGTTACATGTAAGCCGGCCATAGATGAATTGAAAATCTGCTAGTTCAGCAGGAACCATCCAAATTTTGATATGCCTACGGGCAGGCTGGTTGTACTGACCTCAATTCACTGATCGACTTTGGTAAAACCAGCCTGTTTTTTAAATTTTTTTGCCCCATCACTGCTGGTGGCTATAACCGCTGGCAGTGATTATTGTATTCTGCTGGCGGGGAAGGCTCCCTGCCAAGAGAACACAATTTCATAAGGCCTGATGCAGTGCGGGACCTGCATGCGATTTGGACAGGAATCGCATCACATTCCTGTTAGTGAAATGCAAATCGCACTGCAGCCGCACCAAAATTGGACCTTTTTTTGGTCGCACCAGAATCGGATCGCATGAGTGTTCACACCCATGCGATCCAATTCTGCAAATGGCACAGTGTTTTGTGAACCAATTTCGGAGTACCGTCAGCTTTACATACACACCCGCAACGGTTTAGCATGAACAGGGTGCGATTCTGATGCAGTGCGGAAACCACACGCTGCGAATTCCGCACTGCATCAGTGTGAACCGGGCCAAAATGTATGGTCTGCTTTAAATCTGTATTTAGGGTGTAACATGTGACATGGTAATATGCAGCCCCCCCCCCCCCCCCGGTGACAGCAGGCAGTGGATCCTCTCTTCCCCGCAGCCACTGTCACATCTTAAAATCAGCCCTGGCTGTGCTCCGCCCACACAGCCATGTCATTCCTTCACAGGAGATTTGTGAATGAGCGAACTACAAGTCCCGTCTGCCACTCCAGCAGATAGTTCTCAATGGACTGCGAGGGCGCTGATCAGCACCGTCATAGTCCATCGATGATTCCTCCAGCTCTGAAACCGACAGCCTGTATGGAGGTACAGGCACACCTAAGGGAAGAGAATGCAGGAGCCTGGCAATGCACCCCGAGATCACAGTGCATGTAAAAAAAAAAAAAGAAGAAAAAAATGCATATTTTTGCATACAAAAACACATGCATTTAGTATCTATTTTAAATTTACAAAAGGTGAATTTATCGCTTTAAAGTAGATGAAAACCGCTGAATGACACAGGTTCATTGCAGAACATCGAGGCACTTCATAGTGTAAAAGAAAAAGGGAAAAAAAAAAAAAAAAGGGAAGGATAAAGTAATGACACTCAAATTATTTGTACAGTACAGGATCCAAGGTAGGCTCCACATTCTTTCTATAAACCCCACAAAGCTGCGCCCCTTCTTGTATTAATAAATACACCAAAATGAAGCAGAGCAAATGTTTGACACCCTTTAATCCAGCTATATAATTAAAAACCCTAAATGCATTTTAAATGCACCAGAATATGCGACTTTGTCTTTATATTAAATTTCCTGGTAAAGAAAGCAGAACTGGTAGAGAGAGCTCATTACCCAATGCTGTTATACCAACACTGTTATTATGCTTAGAGGAGAGGAAAAGCACAGCTATGACCTCATCAAACTGCTGCTGAAGGAACAAAGCATAATTGCCCAATCAGCAAGTAGGTGGGGAGGAGATGTATTTGGAGCGGAACTAAAGTCTAAAAAGAAAAAAAATGGAAGCCAGCAGGCTCTTTATTGCAGAGGAGATAGGCTCTTTATTGCAGAAGAGATAGGCATCGTCTCTTGTGCAATAAAATAAAACGTACCTGCCTGCTCACGGTCCTCTGTAGAATGTACACTGAGCTGCGTATGCACAGCTAAGTTTATATACCAACACAGAGCCTGTGCTCTGATGACGGCACTCCTGAAATGGAGCGACATTGTTCTGCACCGGCCAATCAAGGTGGCTGAAGACCAGCACCTGATGAGAAGATGTAGGGGACAGCGAGGGCGTTGTGCCATTAAAGCAGAGGGAAGCATTTGGAGTTTAGTTCCTCCTTCAGGAATGAAAGCATCAGCAGCCATTTTTTTTTCCTATGGGTGGGAAGTATACCATAGCTTATGGATTGAATTAGGCATGTGGATGTGACTTGAAGCTGTAGCAGCAAAACTATACATGGGGTATAGAGTAGAGACCCAAATTTGCCTGGAATGCTGCTTTAAAGTAGGGGTCTCAAACTGGCGGCCCTCCAGCTGTTGCGGCACTACAAGTCCCACCATGCCTCTGCCTGAAAGTCATGCTTGTACCTGTCAGCCTTGCAAGGCCTCATGGGACTTGTAGTTTAGCAACAGCTGGAGGGCCACCAGTTTGAGACCTCTGCCTTAAAGTGTATGTCTGGGCAACATATATAAAAAAAAAAAACAGAACTCCACCCATCCCCTACTCTCTATGTCCCACTCCATATGCATACATGGAGTTCTTTCCCAGCAAACAATGTTGCTACTAGACTCTTAAAAGCCTGCCCACATACTGAATGAAGTGGAGAGGCTCTTGGGAGCTGTAGTTCTAGGGGTGTGCTTACATCTACAGAAGCCGATGCTGGGCAAACCTGCAGAACCCTCCTGCTAGCAGCTACCCCGGCAAGAATTTTACAAGCCTGCTGATGATGACACACAGAGTAATAAGCAGTTTCTCGTTACAGGAACAAGGCCAAAGAAACAGATACATGCTGAGACATGATCTACAGCAGTGGTCTCCAAACTGCAACCCAGGGGGTGGATGTGGCCCTTTGCTTGCTTTTTTTCCGGCCCTTGGGGCAATATTTCATCCTCTGACACCAACATCAGAGCATAATTCCTCCCACTGACATCAAAGGAGCACAGTCCCTCCCAACGACACCAACGAAGGGGCACAATTCCTCCCAATGACACTAACATTTGGGCATTATTCCCCCCACTGACACCAACGAAGGGGCACAGTTTCTCCCAAAGACACCAATGATTTGGCACGATTTTTCCACCAAATGACACTTACGATGGGGCACAATTCTTCTCACTGACACAAAATATGGAGGATTGTTGACTTCCACTGATGCCAGGACAATTTCTACTTTCAATGGCCACAGTCCAGCCCCCCTAAAGTCTAAAGGACAGTAAACTGGCCCTTTGTTTAGAAAGTTAGGAGACCCCTGATCTACAGGAAGGTTTTTGGGATACATTTGGGTCATGCAAATACAAATCTTTAAAAGTCTTCCCACCAACCAAACGTATGGTATATACATCAGCACAGAGATGGGCTTTACGATCAATTGCGCACTTCCAAGGGTGTGACCCCCCCAGCGCCCCCCTGCTGTCACCAAGAGCGCCTTTTGCACAGTAAAGATTGGGAGCTGTTAGGATGGACTCCTGAACAAGTGACTACTGAAACAGCCAATCACAGTCGGGAACCTGTCCTACCAGTTTTAAGATTTCCTTAAAGGGCCAGCTCCTGCTCACGGATAGCAACAATCTGAAGATGGTGTTGTGGGTGACTGATGTTTGTGTGACTGCGATAAAGGTACAGTGAAGGGCACGCTATGACCTTAAGGTAACATCTCTCCGAAAAGATATTAGCCATTTTCCCCTACAAATGTGAAAAACAAATAAAGGTCTATCGGGAAAACTCTAAATGGGAAGAAACACGGAATTTTTGCCCAGTCAGATCCCTTCCTTCAATTAAAAATCCATTTTTGTTCCTGCTTTTTAAAAACAGGTCACAAAAGTTTACAAAAAAAAAAAAATTCTAGTGGTGAAACCCTAAAGCATGTATGAGTCTTATTAAGGACATCCTCTTCCACTCACATGGTATTCAAAAAGTTGAAAGATTAAAACAAACTTCACTTGGTGTTCCCAAACAACAGCGGACACTTCAGCTTCCTGTAGACAGAAAGGCGAGTGGTGGAGAGGGATTATAAGACTGCAATGCACCTCGGACAGTTCTTAGGTAAGGCACAAGTTCATCTGGGAAGCTAGAAGTAAAAACCTTCAGGCCACCATTGCAGGCGTTGGCCTCTAGACAGGCTGGGGGGTCCTCATCTTGGACGGGTGGAACGTGCCGAGAAATTGCTTGGTCCAGTCCACGGGGGTCACTTTTATCAGGCCAAAGCACCGACATTGGAAGAAGTCTGCAATGTTCTGGATACAGCCACGGCTGAAAGAAAAACATATTATGGGTCAGAAATAAAACCTCTGCGCCGTGCCATGTGTGTGTGGTCCTACCTGGGATGGCGACAGTAAATTCAACTTCAAAAGTAGGATGCACATTGAAAATCCCCCCCCCGATATATTTAGGGACATATTGGACCTTTATATGTATTTTTCTAAATGTATGTATTCCTGGAACTTCTGGGTGTACAGGTGGTGGGGGGGGATTAACATAGAGCGGTGCACCACTCTAAGCATAAAAAAAAAAATGGAGCAGATGCGGCTCCTAATTAACAAAAAGGGGTGGGATCTTTGCTAATCCCCCCAAAGCCCCTTTTGTTAATTAGGAGCCACATCTGCTCCATTTTTTATGTTTAGACGAGTGGTGCAAGCTTGTGCTTGCATCACTCTTTTGTGAATTCCCCCACAAGCCCCTTTTGTTAATTAGGAGTGATCAGTTCCCTGTTCTGTGGTTGTGACAGATACAGCACATGGCACAGAGAACATAAAGAGGAAATAAACCCTGATGGGTTTTACTTCCTCTTTATTTCCCTGAAAAGGTAAAGCATAATAGGCTACTATGCATCGCATAGTAGCCCATTATGTGTGACTTACCTGAAACCGAAGCCCGCGATGTCACCGTTGTCCCCACTAGCAGCGAGCATCCATCTTCACCCCTCTTCCTTCTGGGGCCGCAAACTCTGGCTCTGTGACTGGCCGGAGTCGCGTGACGTCACTCCCGCACACGGCATGACCCCCTTTAGAACTAGCACGATCTGCCCTTTCTAAAGTGCGCATGCGCCATACCGTGGAGGTTTAAGAGATATTTCCAGCACCTACAGGAAAGCCTTAATATAGGCTTACCTGTAGGTAAAAGTGGTTGTACAGGGTGCACAACCATTATAAGAGGGTGCATAAGACCCTTTCGTTAATTAGGAGCCGCATCTGCTCCATTTTTATTACTTAGACGAGTGGTGCAAGCTTGTGCTTGCACCACCTTTTGTTAATACCCCCCAAGCCCCTTTTGTTAATTAGGAATGATCAGTTCCCTGTTCTGTGGCTGACAGATACAGCACATGGCGCAGAGAACATAAGAGCTGGAGCTGCTCCAATCTCTCATCTGCTCCGAATAGCCGTGCCACCCGCCACCCCCCCCCCCCCCAGCAAAAGTGGGAGGAAGGAGGGTTGTTAAACCTGCCGACTCTGCTTGTGTACTATAATCCCATACGCCAGGTCAGACTTGGCGGGGACTCCCTCTGTTGTTAATTAGGGGCAGACCTATGCTAATTTATATTTCAGTCAAAAATGGAAACTGACACAGATAGACCTGAAACAGCATCTCCGCGGCTGCACCGAGAACCGCCGGATCTGGTAGAGGAGTTCTGTTCTCCTCTCTGCTGCCGACTGCTGAGACAAGGTGGGGGTGGAACCAAGGGGGGCTGCCACAGCTGCTGGAGAGGTGCAAGGGCCACATGAAATGGCCTGGCAGGCTGGCTATCCGGCTTTTGGGCCTTGTGTTTGACACATGTGCTCTATAGCTATCTGAACCGAGCAGACAGGGAGGCGGGAGGGGTCACTGATTACATTTTGGGATTTTTAAAACAAAGTCAGCAATGGCGGACGTGCCACGCTGAAGGGTGTACTAATTCTAAACATGCTGGAACATTGCTTGTGCGCTCACTTACTTGAAAGGAGTTTTCCTCATTGACACTTTGTGTTTGCTGAATCTACTCTGCATTTGGAAATTGAATCTTTCTTGAGTTGTCAGACCAAGAACTGCAATCTGATGAAAAGAAAAAAAAAATACAACATTCAGCTCCAGGTTATACTACCAATACAACATTCAGTATCATTCACATCTCAATATACAATAGAGGAAGAAGGAACAATAATTCTCCATTTCAGAGGAATCACCTTACATAAGAATAACACACACCAGAACTATACAGTAAATACACATAAATGCTAACTCTACCCATTTTTTCCTAGTTTTAAGTGTAGAGTGAGGAAAAGTTAAAGCTTAAAGGGTTTGTGAACCCATTTGTAAAAGTCTATGCCAACCCCTCTATTAGAGGCTGGCATAGCACACTATGTAAAGCATGTTTTAAAACGAGTGTTGTAAATACCGATTTTTAGCTGTCTTCAGGCCAGTCACGTGACTCGCAACTGCTTTCCAGCCATGCCGAATGGCTTCTGAGGCAGGGACCGTGATCTCTCACTGACGTCAGCCGGGGAGATCACGTGACCGCTCGCCTCCTCCGCAGAATCCCCTTCTCATAGCCGTAAAGGAGCCGCGAGTCAAGTGACCGGCCCGAAGACAGCTGAAAATCGGTATTTACAACAGTCATTTTAAAAAATGCTTTACATAGTGTGCTATGCCAGCCTCTAATAGAGGGGCTGGCAGCGACAATTATAGTTTGTTTTTTTCGACGGGGCCGAGCAGAGACAGACAGAGAGGGTGCTGACAGGGAGGAAGGAGGGGGTGAGGGGGAAGAGCTGAGGGGACAGCAGCCTATCACGGAGGGAGGCACTTTGACCACGGTGATCAGGGTGAAGCATCCCTGGTTATCATGGTGGTCTGTTTAGAGAGGGCATACAGGAAGTGGTTTAGGGTTTTTTTTTTTTTTTTGTTTTTTTTTTTTTACAGTTTAGAGGGGGGCAGATTACATAGCACAAGCGCTGTGCTGTATAATCTGCTTTAAGGGACCAGGATGTGAATTTTTTTTTTTTTTTGGGTTAACAAACGCTTGTAAGTGATTGTAAAGGTTCAATTTTTTTTTTTTTTAAATAACAAACATGTTATACTTACCAGCTCTGTGCAAGGGTTTTGCACACAGTGGCCCCGATCCTCCTTTTCTGGGGTCCCCTGTCGGTGCGCTCCTGGCTCCTCCTCTTCCTTGAGTGCCCCCACGGAAAGCTGCATTCCATTAGGGGAATCGTGCGGGCGTGCTCCCAAGTCCTGCTGCTGCGTCCATTGACACAGACAGCAGTACTCGACCCCTCCCCCACCCCCCACCCCCCGGCTCCCATGTCACTGGATTTGATTGACAGCAGCAGAAGCCAATGGCTCCTGCTGCTATCAATCTATCCAATGAGGGCCCAAGACAGCAGCTGGAGCTGCTGGGTTTGTTCTCATTGCTAAAACGATCGGGTTCAGGTAAGGAAAAGAGGGGCTCTAGGGGTAGCACAGAAGGTTTTTCACCTTAATGCATGGAGTGCATTAAGGTGAAAAACCTTGAAACTTTACAACTCCTTTAAATTTAATCTGCTTATATTTTGCCTTTCCTGATTCCTCTTTCTCTTCCCCCTCATCATTTTATTAAAAAAATTAAATTAAACTATTCTGCTTTTATTACAGAGCATATTTTAAACCAGGTGATGTCATCTGGGTCTCTGTGCTTCTTTATGCAATGCAGGCAGACCATGGCTGGTGGGAGGGGCTGGCCAGGTGCTGTACATAGCTTCCTGAAAACACCTCAGTATACTCCTCTCAGGAGTCCTCGGCCCGGGTGCAAGCAGTGGGCGGGCTCTTGGGAAGAGTCATGCAAACATCAAAATGCCTTATTGGTTAAATGGCAGTTTTCAGGAGTGCACATTCCTAGGCAGGTTGCATTTGCATGTAGACCACCCTAGGCAACACCCACATGTGATTCTGAGCCTCCATGATTGAAAGAACTGAAACCCAATGAAAAGGACAAGCCAGGGATAGTAAGGCTGGAGAGAAAAGGGGTAGATAATGCTGGAAATAAGTCTAACTTGCTGCAGCTTCTAATGCACGCTGAGAGAAGCTCACAGTGTGCAGTGAAATCAGAGCAAGTCTTTTCAGCCTAGGAGGGCAGCTGGTACAACTGTGCAATACTGATGGTAAGGCAGGAGTTCAGCTGCAAACCAGATGTCTCAATGATACAAATCAGATAGAAACCCAACCACCTTCCTCCCTAGCACATACTATGCCCCTCTGTTTTCCCATCAAGGCCATCAGAACAATAACAGATAAAACAGGTTCTAATGATTACCGCCTGGCTCTATTACCTGGTAGATCTGCATGATGAACATAAGTGTTGCCCACACAGTGAGGGAGCAGACAAGGAGGAAGATGTAAAGGACCCAGGGGGAGCAGATCACGATCTCTGACAAGAATCCCCAGACTCCGTCCTTCTGTATACTGGTGGAGCACTGACTGACCCAATCTGCAAGAATGACAATATACACAGCAGCTTAGTCTTATAATGTATTACTGTTCATCGTAAAGTGAAGGAAGAGGGTGCAGGAGAGTGAAAATCTAAGACTGATTAAGTTCAAAATGTATGTAGTTTGCCCTGCCAAAAATAAATACAAGCAGGAGGGCAAAGGACTAGTCACCTGTATTGCCTGTTGGCCCCTTGCAGCCAATATTTTACCCATTACTGACCTACCATGCTTTGTTCTGAACTGTGTCTCTGTGTGGGGACAACCATGTTGGTAGAGAGGCAGGCTTTGCCTCCTCATGTCAGAGCTCCCCCACTGATGGAACAGTTCTGGAAGGATGACTCTATAGAACGGAAGAAGCAGGGAGGTCCTTGCACAGCAGGTCCTCAGGTACCACTTCCTCTCCAGCAAGGAGAAGAGTGATCAGCACTGTGGTGACATCTCACAGGAAACGCATTGGTATTTTTCAGAAGGAACTCTGGCAAACGGGTATACAGTGCCTTGAAAAAGTATTCATATACCATTGACATTTTCCCCCTTTTTGTCATGTTACAACCAGAATCGTAAATGTATTTTATGCGATAGACCAACACAAAGTGGCACATAATTGTGAAGTGTAAGGAAAATGATAAATGGTTTTCAACATTTTTTACAAATATGTAAAAAAAAGTGTGTGTGTGTGTGTGTGTGTGTGTGTGTGTGTGTGTGTGTGTGTGTGTGTGTGTGTGTGTGTGTGTGTGTGTGTGTGTGTGTGTGTGTGTGTGTGTGTGGGCATTTGTATTCAGCCCCCCTGAGCCAATACTTTGTAGAACCCCCTTTCACTGCAATTACAGCTGCAAGTCTTTTTGGAGATGTCTCTACCAGCTTTGCACATCTAGAGAGGGACATTTCTGCCCATTCTTCTTTGCAAAATATCTCAAGTTCTGTCAGATTGGATGGAGAGCGTCTGAGAACAGCAATTTTCAAGTCTTGCCACAGATTCTCAATCGGATTTAGGTCTAGGCTTTGACTGGGCCATTCTAACACATGAATATGCTTTGATCTAAACTATTCCATTGTAGCTCTGGCTGTATGTTTAGGGTCGTTGTCCTGCTGGAAGGTGAACCTCCGCCCCAGTCTCAAGTCTTTTGCAGAAGATTGTTCTGTATTTGGCTCCATCCATCTTCCCATCAACTCTGACCAGTTTCCCTGTCCCTGCTTACGAAATGCATCCCAACCACATGATGCTGCCACCACCATGTTTCACAGTGGGGATGGTGTGTTCAGGGTGATGTGCAGTGTTAGTTTTCCGCCACACATAGCATTTTGCTTTTAGTCTCATCTGACCAGAGCACCTTCTTCCACATGTTTTCTGTGTCCCCCACATGGCTTCTCGCACCTGCAAACAGGACTTCTTATGTCTTTCTTTCAACAATGTCTTTCTTCTTGTCACTCTTCCATTAAGGGCAGATTTGTGGAGAACACGACTAATAGTTGTCCTGTGGACAGATTCTCCCACCTGAGCTGTGGATCTCTGCAGCTCCTCCAGAGTTACCATGGACCTCTTGGCTCTTCTCTGATGAATGCTCTCCTTGCCCGGCCGGTCAGTTTAGGTGGACGGCCATGTCTTGGTAGGTTTGCAGTTGTGCCATACTCTTTCCATTTTCCGATGATGGATTGAACAGAGCTCCGTGAGATGTGCAAAGCTTGAGAGATTTATTTTAACCTAACCCCGCTTCAAACTTCACAACTTTATCCCTGACCTGTCTGGTGTGTTCGTTGGCCTTCATGATGCGGTTTGTTCACTAAGGTTCTCTAACAAACCTCTGAGGGCTTCACAGAACAGCTGTATTTATACTGAGATTGTATATAATATTGTATTTACTAATTAGGTGACTTCTGAAGGCAATTGGTTCCACTAGATTTTAAATTAGGGGTATCAGAGTAAGGGGGGCTGAATACAAATGCACCCCACACTTTTCACATATTTATTTGTAAGAAATTTGGAAAACCATTTACCAATTTTCCTTCCACTTCACAATTATGTGCCACTTTGTGTTGGTCTATCACATAAAATCCCAATAAAATACATTTACGTTTTTGGTTGTAACATGACAAAATATGGAAAATTTCAAGGGGTGTGAATACCTTTTCAAGGCACTGTATGTACTACTTAGGCATTCTTAAAGTGTTACTGAACCCAGGAGCCTGTATTCACTATATCTGTTCTCCCACAGTACACAGAACATGGAAATGCAATATTTTAGTAAATATAAACTGCTAAAAACCTTTTCTCATCAGCAGTTCGAGCAGTCTTGTTAGTTCTATCAGTGCCCAGGCAAGCACTGGTTTAAGCTTGTAGGAGGAGTTTCCTGACTGTCCTATGAGACTGCAATACCCCTGACCCTCTGTCTGGACAGTGCGGATTGACCCTGTGCTAATCATATGTACTCTCCCAAGAAAAAAAACAACAAAAAAAACAAACAAAAAAAAACAAACCTCGCTATACACACCAAACAGCATGTTCAGTCTGACTCCATAGACTCTGTGTTACCAGGAAATTATCAGGGGACAGTGGAAGGAGGGGAGGATCAGAGAAGACAGGATCAAACATCCTTTTTACACAATGCAGAGGATCAACCCCTTAGGTTCCACAGTGAGTATAACAAGCATGCTTTACTGCATATAAAGACTGATTTTACTGTTGTGGGTTTAGTAACACTTTAAAGCCCAAAAAGTTTTCCCATGCTGTGGGGCTGTGCCCACACTGAATAGGTTAACTGCTCGTTTTTGTCTAGGGGAGAGGAGAAAGAAGATATACTTACCAAATCCTCTGATCTTCCCAGCACAAGACCAGTCCAGTGCAGTCCCCCCCCCGTGATTCAGTCTTGAGTTGTAGACTGCCCCTGATGTCATCAAGCCAAGAGCAGGCTCCACAGACCAGGAACAGTCCACCACTGAACCCGTGGGGGGAGCGCATTTTTCCAATGGAATGAAGGATCGGGTGAGTGTAAGCTTCCTCCCTATTCCTAGACAAAACAAGCAGTTGGCCAGTGCAATGCAGGCATAGCCTGACTGCATGGGGGGGGCATTTTGCCCAGAGTTGGGCTTTAACATTGTTAAATGTACCCTAATCTGGCAAATATTTACTTTTTTTTAGTTCAGGTCCACTTTACATCAGCTAAATAGAGACCTTTAAAACTGCATTACGATGCATCTGAAAATACTTGTCAATGTGTGATAAATGGTGCCCCATAACCTATATGCTTTCTCTGTCATCTGCTGTGAGCAAGCCCCAACAGTCACTTACATATAGAGGAGGCGTAGATCATCATGTGGCCCACAAATGCCATAGCACACAGGAAAAGGACAAAGTAATGGTGGTTACCGGCACCTGAGGAGGAGATAAAACAGGATAAGGGTGAAAGCATACATAAAACAATCTTCTAATTGTCATCTGGACTGGGTCTGGTTACGTCTGCCATAAAGATGGACATAAGGCACCACTGAGCAAAAGGGAGGGTTGCACCCAGATCTGTATATAAAAATCCCCCGTTACATACACTGGTTAGCCATAACTTTATGACCACTCACCATCACCCGTTGAGGCATGGACTCCACTAGACCTTGGAAGGTATGCTGTGGTATCTGGCACCAAGCCATCAATGGCAGATCCTTTAAGCCCTGTAATTTGTGAGGTGGGGCCTTCATGGATCAGACTTGTTTTTCTTTTTTTCAACATGGGGGGGGGGGGGCGGGATCTGGGGCCACCATGTTAAAGGGGGCTTCGATGGGACTTGTTTTTCCAGTACATCACAGATGCTCGATTGGACTGAGATCTGGAAAAACTCAAATTTGTTGTTGTGATCTTCAAACCATTCTTAAATTCATCAGACCAGGCCACCTTCTTCCATTGCTCTGTGCTCCAGTTCTGATGTTCCCGTGCCCATTGTAGGTGCTTTTGGCTGTGGACATGGGTCAGCATGGGCACCCTGACTGGTCTGCGGATACACAGCCCCCATACAGAACAAACTGCGACGCTCTGTGTGTTCTGACCCCTTTCTATCAGAACCAACATTCACTTTTTCAGCAATTTCAGCTCCAGTAGCTCTATTTGATTGGACTACACGTGCCAGTCTTCACTACCCGCCTCCATCAATGAGTCTTGGCCATCCATGACACTTTTCCCGTTTGGCCGGTTTCCCTTCCTTGGACCACGTTTGGTCAGTCCTGACCACTGCAGACTGGGAACATCCCACAAAAGCTGCAGTTTTGGGAGTTAACGAAGTCATCTATCCATTACAATGTGGTCCTTGTCAAAGTTGCTCAAATGCTTACGTTTGCCCATTTTCTCTGCTTTCACATCAATGCCAGGGATATGTTCACTTGCTGCCCAATATATCCCACCCACCTTCAGGTGCCATTGTAACAAAATAAATCAACATTACTCACTTTACCTGTCATCAGTCATAATGTTATAATGTTATGGCCGATTGGTGTATATAATACAGTCACATGTTCTCACCTATACAGTGCCCGGTCCATATACAGTGCTGGTCATACTTGGCCACACAGGAATTGCAGGCATGACAGTGCATTGACCTCAATGGTTTCTTTTCCTAGGAGATCACAAAGTGTTAATAAGATGCTAATCGCATTCCCCAATAAAACATGCCAGTGATCAACCAAATACTGAACCTTTTATACATACTGTTATTCCATATAATCCAATAGACTGTATAACTGAAAATGTGTGTATTCTTTACAGCTGCAGCATTAACCCCTTCCCATCAACCCTTTTGGAAACTTTAAAGCGGCACAAAACCCATCAATCTAACTCTTTCCGATCAAGGGGTCCTGGGTCCCATTCCTATGCCCAATCAATCAAGAGGTCGTGGGTCCCATGCCCAATCAAGAGGTCGTGGGTCCCATGCCCAATCAAGAGGTCGTGGGTCCCATGCCCAATCAAGCGGTCGTGGGTCCCATGCCCAATCAAGCGGTCGTGGGTCCCATGCCCAATCAAGCAGTCCTGGGTCCCATGCCCAATCAAGCAGTCCTGGGTCCCATGCCCAATCAAGCGGTCCTGGGTCCCATGCCCAATCAAGCGGTCCTGGGTCCCATGCCCAATCAAGCGGTCCTGGGTCCCATGCCCAATCAAGCGGTCCTGGGTCCCATGCCCAATCACGCGGTCCTGGGTCCCATGCCCAATCAAGCGGTCCTGGGTCCCATGCCTGATCAAGGGGTACCAGAGGGGGGGGGGGGGGCCTGCTCTGGTCTTTGTGATGTCAGGATCCTAGACCGCTAGTGCACGGGGCGGTACTTATTTTTTCCCCAAGACATAAATGAGCAATTAACCCTTGTAGTGTGGGAACAGCCCCACTGTGAGTAATAACCTGTCCAGGTTCCAGGTGTCGGAAAGGAAGGGCTGCCATCTATGTTTCACCTGCCTGCGATTGACGGGTTGCCGACCCTCGCACTACATTAAGCATAGGAGTTAGCATAACATAGAAGTTAATTTTATCCTGAGGATTAAGGACGTAATCATTACATAATGAAAGACTCCACAGATTTTGCATACCCCATTGCTACTCATTTGCTTCCTATTAAAATATTCCTAAGCTGATGGGGAAATGGTGCCAAAATCAAGTGAATCTTTTTACCACATGCTGATCTAATCTGCTCAATGTCATTTGCTTAGTTCATGCACTGAATTGATATACAA
This sequence comes from Aquarana catesbeiana, assembly GCF_042186555.1. NCBI lineage: Eukaryota > Metazoa > Chordata > Amphibia > Anura > Ranidae > Aquarana > Aquarana catesbeiana. The sequence continues at coordinate 21,262,915 of NC_133334.1, forward strand.
ATCTACATTTGTAACTTGCTCATTATGTATTTATAGGTGGTTGGTATGAACTGCAGGGAAAAAAAAAAAAACTTTCACAAAGCAAAGCTTCACACGTTTGCTTATCTCAGTTTCCAGAGTATAAAATCTTCAGCAGAGGAGCTTATTGTAAAAAAATGATAATTATTCTTCTGGAGCATAACAAGTTATAGTAATGGTGTCAGAGGATGGTGTCAGTCCCATTTCATTAATATTTTATACACACAGAGCTCAAAACATACAGAAAACAATAATGTCCTGAGAGGACAGACATACCAGACAGGAGGTGCAGAAGAGTCTCACATCCAGACAGCCAGCTTCAGCCAGGGTGATGATTGTCTGGAAAACACAATTCAAAAACTTTTATTCAAAATTTTTACAAATTTTTGTTTTATTTATATATTGATGATATTTTACACAGCGCTTTTAGGAGTCCACAGAACCAGCCACACATCATCCCCCAAGAAGCTTACACATGAATGTCCCTGCCATACACACAATAGGGCCAATTTCAGTGAGAGCCAGTTCAACTACCAAAATGTTTTCGAACTGTTGGAAGAAATAATTTTAAAAGACTATACAAAATTCGTGCAGATAGTTAGGGCTTCTGATTGAGGCCCCACTCCTGTACCAGGCCGCATCGGATCAACAGGGGGCTGCCTATGGGTGGCTCCAATGCAGAGTCAGGCCCTGTCAGGTAGGCTGTATAAGGCCCCATAATTTCGAACAGCAGCCTGGCAGATACAGTGGGGGGCAAAAAATATAATTTGATCCCCTGCAGATTTTGTACTTTTGCCCACCTACAAAGAAATGAAGGGTCTATAATTTTAATCATAGGTGTATTTTAAATCATAGAAACAGAATATTAATCAAAAATCCAGAAAAAAAGAACACATAATACAAATGTTATAAATGCACACCTCCCAACATTTTCGGATGGGAATGAGGGACACCTACTACCAAACGTATGTAGGCATAGGACACGCCCCCCTGCCACACCCCCTTAAAAGGAGAATTAACCAAAAAAAAAAGGGTTAATCAAATCCACAAAGTCTTTTTTTTTTACCACTACTATTCCTTTATATTGGCGTTTTAAAATGTATAAATGCAGCAATTTAGAATTTAGATGAAAGGTTTAGCACTGGGAAACACTTTTTGAAAGATAAAAAGTGCATTTTATATACAACTATATAGATCAGACCAAGATGAGGGACAAAAGAGGGACAAAAGAGGGACATTGCTCCAAATCAGGGACAGCCCCTTGAAATCAGGGACATTTGGGAGCTATGTAAATGGAGTTGCAGTTCAGTGAGTAAAATAAGTACTTGATCCCCTACCAACCAACAATGCTAATTATGAACTTGCACTTTACAGAACATTGCACTGTGGGGCGGGGGGGGATTCGGGCAGCAATTGATGGGTTGCTTTTTTACGGTCTGTATACGTTTATAAAAATGTGGAATAAAAATAGTTTTCAAAAAAAAAAAAAAAAATTCTGGCTCCCACAGACTGGCTACTACAGTAGATGCTCATGTGGTACACAGATTAGTTCTGTCAGTGTAAGAAGGTTCTCCTAACAACAACTCGTTATGTGTGTAAAAGACACCCGTCCACAGAATATCTTTCTTCCATTCAAATCTCACCATCATGGGCAAGAGCAAAGAGCTGTCAAAGGACGTCAGGGACAAGATTGTAGACCTGCACAAGGCTGGAATGGGCTACAAAACGATCAGCAAGAAGCTTGGTGAAAAGGAGACAAATGTTGGAGCGATTATTCGCAAATGGAAGAAATATAAAATAACCATTGCCCTCAGTCTGGAGCTCCATGCAAGATTTCTCCTCATGGGGTGAGGATGATCATGAGAAAAGTGATTGATCAGCCCAGAACTACACTGGAGGAGCTTGTGAATGATCTCAAGGCAGTTGGGACCACAGTCACCAAATAAAGCATTATGCAGCGTACACACGGTCGGACTCTTCGACTGGACTGGTCTGACGGTGTGTGGGCTTCATCAGACCTTCAGCAGACTTTTCCAGTCGAAAATCTGACGGACTTTAGATTTGGAACATGCTTCAAATCTTTACGTCGTAACTCCGCCGGACCCAGAAATCCGCTCGTCTGTGTGCTAGTCCGACGGACAAAAACCGACGCTAGGGCAGCTATTGGCTACTGGCTATCAACTTCCTTATTTTAGTCCGGTGTACGTCATCACGTACGAACCTGTCGGACTTTGGTGTGATCGTGTGTAGGCAAGTCCGTTCGTTAAAAAGTCAGTCGGAAGTCCGTCAAAAGTCAGTTGAAATTCCGTCGGACCAGTCGGGTCGAAAAGTCCGCCTGTGTGTACGCGGCTTCAGAAAAAGATCTGGTGCCTGCTGAGAAAACCTGTATTAATGGATTAGTCACCGTCCTAGTAGTCTTAGCAGCTGGGAGTAACTCCTGGGGGGGGGAGCTGCAGCAATATGTTCCATATATCTTTTGTGGCCCCCAACTAATCCAGAGCGCCGGGGGGCCACAAAAGATATATCTATATTGCCTGCCTTGGAGGGGACAGTGAGGGAGTGCCGTACATACGAGTATTTCCTGTTTACACGGCAGCCTCTGTAATAGGAAGTCCTGTCTCCTGTGCTGCCATTGGCCGACTGCTCAATCCATCATAGGAGGCGGGATTTTGTATTAAAGAGGCCACTAAGAAAACGGATTCTCCTGTATGTAATGTGTTGGAGCTCATCCCGCCCCCCTCTCTGTCCCTCCGAGGCTGCAGATGGGCATTAATCAGGCTGCACTGATGGCAACGGCGGGGCTGCATTCATGGCAACGGCGGGGCTGCATTCATGGCAACGGTGAGTATGCAGATGGGCACTGATTAGGCTGCATTGATGGACTGTGACCCTTATTTTGCTTCACAGTTCTATTTAAAAATAACGTGTTTTCTCTGAAACTTTCCTCTTAAAGTGAAGGTGCGTGTACGCCGATAAATATGGGTAAAGCCAAATAACACGCCCAAGCTCATCTCTTCACCACACACAGCCACAACACACTTAGACCGAATTTTAATGGTTCAAAGAATGTCAGGCAAAATGGTCGGCCCTCACGCACGTTCACTTCATCAAATCTGGCCCTCTTTGAAAAAAGTTTGGACACCCCTGATTTAAATGATTCAGAGAAGGATTGGGGGAAAGTGCTGTGGTCAGATGGGACGAAAATTGAGCTCTTTGGAATTAATGCGACTCACCGTGTTTGGAGGAAGAACAATGCTGACTATGACCCCAAGAACACCAACCCTACAGTCAAGCACGGAGGTGGAAACAGCAAAAGAGTAGTCAAATAGGATAAGTGCAGGAAACAGTTGGGTAAGGAGGAAGAGGGGGGAAAAAAATAAAATTAAATAAACAAAAAACTAAACCTCCTGGCCAGAGTGGGATGTTTAAGGTGGTTGTGGGCGGCCATCTAGCAGGGATCTGCCCTCTTCTAAATATATGGGCATGTTCCAGGAAAGCCACATTTTCTTATATCTTTCATGATTGTTTTGCTCAGATATCTCTAGGTCTTCAACCTTTCTAAGTCACATTTGGACAGACGGAGGGTCAGATTCCTTCCATCGCAGAGCAATGCAGAGCTTGGCAGCGTTAAGCAAATTACGTATTGCCGACTTTTTGTATGTTGTAGTGGGAATGTCAGAGCAATGAAACTAAGTCATCTCCACTATCTCAAACAGGAGGCCTGTACAGAAGTACAGGCTGAAAGCCAGAGGACATGTCTGCAGGAGCCTATATTGCACTCGTGATCTACTGATCGCGAGTGCAATGCTTTTCAGGCTCCTGCATAAAAAGTTAATGAATGCAAATTTTTTTTTCTGCAAAAATATGTGCATTTATTATTTTTCTGTAAAGGTTAACTTGGCCTTTAATTCAATCTCACCGCTAGTCCAATCATATCAATGGCTTCAGGCACGGGGAGATGGTTCCACCAAAAAAAGCATTGGACTTTCTTGATGCTCTATATCACAGATGTCAAACACAAGGACCGCGGGCCGAATCTGGCCCTCCAGGCCATTTCATGTGGCCCTCGCACCTCTCCTGCAGCTGCAGGAGAGCTCCAGCTCCCTCTAGTCCTCATCCAGACACTTACTTTCTACTTTCAAGCAATGCATCCAGCTTCTTCCCAGCAGCAGCATAAGGAAAGGGGAGTGCACTGTGATGTAAGGGAGAGTGGGGGACTCAACTTCTGATGGTGGGGTGGCTCTTGACATCTAATGTAAGGGGAGGGGATGCGCTGGATATCTAAGATACAACCGGCCCTTTTGAGGGCAATCATAATGCTGATGCGGCCCATGATGAAATTGAGTTTGCCACCCCTGCTCTATATCAATACAAATTTGGATAATTAATTTTTATTTATTTTTTTAATTACTGAAGTGTCATGAACTTTTCCACTGGGCACTCCTCAACACCACAAAGCTTTACACCTACTGTATGTCCTCTGCTGAGACTAGCAGAGAGAAAAGAAGCCCAAGACTGGAACAAGGTTTACTCTACATTGCTCATTCACTGTTTGTCATTCTGGGTTAAATCCAAAAGTACCAAGATCCCACTTAGGGAATAGTGACTTCTGATGCCTTCTGACAGTCCACCCCCTTGCAAAGTTACACTCACTGATCTTGAGTGAGTTCCAGAGTGCACCCTGGTGGATGATCGTACTCCCCCTTCCCCCACCATGCACACAGGTGGCTGTGTTAGGGCCAGGCCCAAGCACCATCTCATGGGGAAGGACATCTTCTATGTAGTCCTGAGCTGATCTTTAAAGTGATACTAAAGTCTCAGTGTTTTTTTTTGTTAAAAATAACAAACATGCTATACTAACCTGCGCTGTGCAATGGTTTTGCACAGAGCAGCCCTGATCCTCCTATTCTCAGGTCCCTCTTCTGTGCTCTTGGCCCCTCCCTCCAGCTTGCTATGGGGCACCCGAGCCGAGCCACACCATTCAGACACGAAGCCGTGGCCCTGCCCTGCCCCCTTTCTCTCCTCGTTGGCTGACTTTAATTGACAGAAGCGGGAACCAAATGGCGACACGCTGCTGTCTCAGCCAATAAGGAGGGGAGTCCCAGTCAGAATGCATTAAGACAGAAAAAACCTTCTGCCTTTAAAACCACATTGAAGCAGAAGTGTTCTTTTAGATGACATACCTGTTTCCTTTCCTCCTCTGAGGATCTGATGTACCCGGGGTCCGACCTCCACGTCTTGTAAAAATAATACAAGAGGGTAACCACACTGATCACAAAGGGGATCTGGACCCTCGCTTGTGGCAGATGTGAGAAACCAGGATTGAGTCAAGGTAAAAACGTGTCAGATGATAAAACTCTACAAAAGGAGCATGTGGTTTCAGGGACAGATTTGATTTCAGATGTCAGGATAGAATATTTTGGTTTGGAAAGTGGAGTTTGGCTATTTCCATCTTAACTGGGTAAAGGGGTATGAACAGAGAAAAATTTAACATAAAAATTGTTAAAAAAAAAAAAAAAAAAAAACAAAAACAATGGAGGGACCCCATTACCAACCAAAAATGCAGGTAAAAAAAAACCTCACAAAAAAATAAGTATTTTAAATACTTACTTGCAAGGTTCTTTTCATAAATTATTTCTATTCACTTACTAGAGAAGTTCAAAAACACGCTCTCCCCTTTTATGCCCTGTACACACGGTCGGACTTTGTTCGGACATTCCGACAACAAAATCCTAGGATTTTTTCCGATGGATGTTGGCTCAAACTTGTCTTGCATACACACGGTCACACAAAGTTGTCGGAAAATCCGATCGTTCTGAACGCGGTGACGTAAAACACGTACGTCGGGACTATAAACAGGGCAGTGGCCAATAGCTTTCATCTCTTTATTTATTCTGAGCATGCCTGGCACTTTGTCCGTCGGATTTGTGTACACACGATCGGAATTTCCGACAACGGATTTTGTTGTCGAAAAATTTTATCTCCTGCTCTCCAACTTTGTGTGTCGGAAAATCCGATGGAAAATGTCAGATGGAGCCCACACACGGTCGGAATTTCCGACAACACGCTCCGATCGGACATTTTCCATCGGAAAATCCGACCGTGTGTACGGAGCATTAGGCCTGGTTCACACCTATACGTTTTTGGCGCTTTTTGCAAAAACACACTACATTTTCATTTAACATGGTTTTGTATGCGACACGTTCACATCTATGCTCTTTTCAGCCGCTGCGTTTTTGGAGAGGGTCAGAGACGTATGGAGACACTGCAGAAAAGCATGCAGTACGTTTTTGCAATGATTTGTGTTTTTTTTAAATTACAACAACAAATTGGAAAAGAAAAAAACAAAACAAAAAAAAAAAAAACAACAGTTAAAAAAAACCCCATTATCTTATAATAAAATTTTCACAATCAGATGGAAGGCTGCAGTGGGACTTGTAGCTCCTAAGCAGTGGGACCGTAGGGCGACCATGGCTGGCCAACTATGTTGGGTTTCAGTATGCAGATAAAAGGATATCAGGCAGAAAACAGATGAACCATGTCATGAACATCCAGAAAATGGAGCTGACGAAGAAAATTGGTGGCAGGTGCTTCTGACTGTTCTGTCCTAAAAATCGCCTGGCAAACAAGAAGATAAAAAATCTCATATTATTGTAGAAGTACCAACAGTAAGAAGAGCTTGTTAGAGAAAAGCACAAATGACACAGTATTCATACAATATTTTCCTTGTTATTTTATTCTATTTGTGTGGCAGGATTGTGTCTATGTCTGTATTATAATAAAACCGTATACAGTAAAAATGCAAGATACCAGTGCAGTTCATGACATTTTTGTACACAAAAATGATCTGCAAATCCAGAAAATGCAATTATGTCCAGTAAACTCAGATATTTGACATATGCAAACCAATTTTATGGCAATGCAATACACGAAGAAAAAGTGACTGAACTAAAAAAAACTCAACGCCCCTGTTTTTGGGTGAAAAACGAATGTCAGCGGATTGGATGTAAGCGAATGTAGTCTACTAAAATCCGTTTTTCTTCCAGTTTTTTTTAAACGGGAAAAAAATAGGGTTTTCTTCCATCTCAAAAAACAGAAATTAACCAATGCTCAATGACCGGGCCATTTTTTTGCGATACGGCACTGCGTTGCTTTAACTGACAATTGCGCAGTCGCGCGACGCTGTACCCAAACAAAAATTGACGTTCTTTTTTCCCACAAATAGAGCTTTCTTTTGGTGGTATTTGATCATCTCTGCGGTTTTTGTTTTTTGTGCTATAAACAAAAAAAGAGCAACAGTTTTGAAAAAAAAAAAAAAAAAAAAAAAAAAACACAATATTTTGTACCTTTTGCTATAATAAATATCCCCAATCTTTTTTTTTTTTTTTTTTTTTAAAAAAGCAATTTTTTTCCTCAGTTTAGGCCGATATGTATTCTTCAACATGGTATAAAAAAAAAAAAAAAAAAAAAACGCAAAAAGCGTATATTGGTTTGCGCAAAAGTTACAGCGTCTACAAAATAGGAGAAAGATTTATGGCATTTTTAAAATTATTTTTTCTTTTTTACTAGTAATGGCAGTGATCAGTGATTTTTTTAAAATCAGGACTGCGACATTATGACGGACAGATCGGACACTTTTTTTGGAACCATTGACAATTATACCTATAAAAATGCACTGATTACTGTGTAAATGTCATTGGCAGGGAAGGGGTTAACAATAGGGGGCGATCAAGGGGTTAAATGTGTTCCCTAGTGTGTTTTTTTAACTGTGGGGGGATAGGAGTGACTGGAGGAAATGTCAGATCGTTGTTTCTAGCTAGGAGGAACTCCCGATCTGTCTCTCCTCTCCTCACAGAACAGGGATTTGTGCGTTTACACACACACACACACTTCCCTGTTCTGGCTCCCGTGCCCGCCGGCCACGTGCATCGGCACCTCCGCAGTGCAGTGGGCGCGCCTGCTATCCCGCTTAAAGGGACCGACGTACAGCTACGACGGTTCGCGGGATCATGCTGACCTGCCGAAGCATAATGGTCGGCAAGCGGTTAACAAAGGCGAATGATCATCCGCTAACGTGCGTTAGCCCTCAGACATACATGTATGTCCGTTTTTCATCCGCAAATGGATGGAATATGTATTCTGCTACATATTGTTGATAAAAAAAATAAAATAAAAATTCCCAATAAGCGTATATTGATTGGTTTGCGCAAAAGTTATAGCATCTACAAACTACGGATTTTTAAATTTTTTTTACTAGTAATGGCAGGGATCAGTGACTTATAGCGGGACTGCGATATTGCGGTGGACAAATTGGGCACTGACACTTTTTTGGCACCAGTGCTAAAAGATAGGCACTGTCACCGTACTAATGACACTGGCTGGGAAGGGGTTAACATCAGGGGTGATCAAAGGGTTAACTGTGTGCCTAGCTGGTGTTTCCTTACTGTGGGGGAGGTGCTTGTACTAGGGGAAAGCATGGATTGGTGCCCCTGCTTTGCAGAGACACAGAATCCATGCCTTCTGTAGTGACAGATCGCCATGCTTCCTCTGTACCCAAGGATCGGCGGGTGCCAGAGGGCATCGAGTCCACAGTACCCGCTGATGAGCTCCGGCTGTGTATAATCACAGCAGGAGCGGGCCACTGGCGTCGCGTGCGCCCCCCAGACCTGGAAAAGCAGGAATGCTAGATATGCTACAAATACCATAGCTGCTGACTTTTTATAGGACACTTACCTGTCCAGGGAATCCAGTGATGTCCTCACTGGAGCCGATTCCTCAATCGGATTTGGATGCATGTGCCGGCATCGCAAGTAAGGGAAACAGGAAGTGAAGTCTTGCGGCTTTACTGCCAGTTTCCTGCTGCGCCTTGTGAATGGTTCCGTAGTCTTATAGGACCAGTAATGTGTCCCAGAAGACTGAGAACTTCAGAATTGAGCAGTTAAGGCATTCATTTAAAAACTTATAAAGTAAAATAAAAAATAAAAAAAATTTGTATGAAAACTTACTCTCCCTTGAAGAAAAAACAAACCTGGTAAAGAACTGAGATCCGATTGTCACCAGAGCAAGAAGCGACCCTTTTAAAAGCCAGGAGTCAGTATTCAGGTTCAGAATGTATCCGACACCTCCCAGAAGAGACAAGCAGACCAACACCACCAGAAACATCTACCAAGGAGACAAAGTTTAATACAGGCCTCTCAAGAACTTGTTATCATAACAAACGATCAGGTTCTCCACTTAAAAGCTAGATTCTCCCCCTACACAGTCATTTTTGCTGTTGTATTATTTTATTTTTTTCTAAACGGTCTTCATTAAAGCCATGGGAAGAGTGGTGTCCTCTTCCTCTTCCCTGGTGCTTGGTGGTCCATCACGAAGCAGAAAGTTTCCTGCATCACTGTATGTCAGTGCAGGGCGTTGTGTTGATGCCCCCTGCTCTCACAGTATGTCCTCAGTGTTCCAGGTTGAAAAAAAAGAGGTGAATATTGCAGCTGGAAATGCATTAATTTGTTTTTAAATATACTGGGGGCCCAATTAATTCTTTAAGTATGTAAACTGTAAAATAGGGAGGACAGACCATATTGGCCCCATAAAGAATGAGGAAGGACATCTGGTTACAAAGGATGGGGAGATGGCGAAGGTATTGAATTTATTCTTCTCCTCAGTCTTCACGAGGTAATCGGGGGGCTTCAGTAAGCAAAACTGCAGTGTTTATCCTCATGACACAACACAGGAAGCACCTCCATGGTTAACAGAGGAGAGAATTAAAATTAGACTCGGGAAACTTAACATTAATAAATCACCTGGACCAGATGGCTTTCACCCGATGGTACTTGGGGAACTTAAGTAATTGCCAGACCATTGTTCCTAATTTTTACTGACAGTCTACTGACTGGAATTGTACCAGCTGATTGGAGTAAAGCTAATGTAGCACCAATATTTAAAAAGGGCCCAAAATACATCCCTGGGAATTACAGACCAGCTAGCCTAACATCAATAGTATGCAAGCTCTTGGAGGGGATGATAAGGGACTATATACATGATTTTAGTAATGAGAACGATATCATTAGCAGTAATCAGCATGGATTCATGAAGAATTGTTCTTGCCAAACCAATCTATTAACCTTCTATGAGGAGATGAGTTGCCATCTAGATAAAGAAAGGCCTGTAGACGTGGTGTATCTGGATTTAGCGAAAGCATTTGATACAGTTCCCCATAAACGTTTACTGTACAAAATAAGGTTCTTTGGCATGGACCATAGGGTGAGTACATGGATTGAAAACTGGCTACAAGGGCGAGTTCAGAGGGTGGTGATAAATGTGGAGTACTCGGAATGGTCAGGGGTGGGTAGTGGAGTCCCTCAGGGTTCTATGCTGGGACGAATCCTATTTATTTTGTTCATAAACATTCTGGAGGATGGGATAAACAGTTCAATCTCTGTATTTGCGGACGACACTAAACTAAGCAGGGCAATAACTTCTCCACAGGATGTGGAAACCTTGCAAAAAGATCTGAACAAATTAATGGGGTGGCAACTACATGGCAAATGAGGTTCAATGTAGAAAAATGTAAAATAATGCATTTGGGTGGCTAAAATCTGAATGCAATCTATACACTGGGGGGGGGGGGGGAGAACCTCTGGGGAAATCTAGGATGGAAAAGGACCTGGGGGGTCCTAGTAGATGATAGGCTCAGCAATGTCATGCAATGCCAAGCTGCTGCTAACAAAGAAAACAGAATATTGGCATTAAAAAGGGGATCAACTCCAGAGATAAAACGATAATCCTCTCGCTCTACAAAACTCTGGTCCGGCCGCACCTGGAGTATGCTGTCCAGTTCTGGGCACCAGTCCTCAGGAAGGATGTACTGGAAATGGAGCGAGTACAAAGAAGAGCAACAAAGCTAATAAAGGGTCTGGAGGATATTAATTATGAGGAAAGGTTGCAAACTTTTTCTCTCTGGAGAAGAGACGCTTGAGAGGGGATATGATTTCAATATACAAATACCGTACTGGTGACCCCACAATAGGGATACAACTTTTTTGCGGAAGGGAGTTTAACAAGACACGTGGCCACTCATCAAAATTAGAAGAAGAGTTTTAACCTTAAACTGCGTAGAGGGTTCTTTACAGTAAGAGCGGCAAGGATGTGGAATTCCCTTCCACAGGCGGTGGTCTCAGTTTCAAAAAACTATTAGATGAGCACCTGAATGACCGCAACATACAGGGATATACAATGTAAAACTGACACATAATCACACACATAGGTTGGACTTGATGGACTTGTGTCTTTTTTTCAACCTCACCTACTATGCAACTATGTAATTAAAATGGAAATAAATTAGACCAGAGTGGGGCTTTAAAGTGATTGTAAAGTTTTTTTTTTCCCCTTCCTATAAACAAAATGTTATACTTACTTGCTTTGTGCAATGGTTTTGCCCAGAGCCGCACTGGATCCTCCTCTTTTCCATGTGCCACCATAGGAAGCCGCTTTCTATGGGGGCACTCAGGCACTCCTATCCTTTTCAGCCAAAGCTGCCATCTTGGCCATCATTTAAACTTCAACTGCCATGATGCTACACATGTGATCAGTTATGACACCAGCCATTGGATGGTTTGACAGTTTGGTTGAGAGCATAACCAACATGACAGTTACATTCCAGGCATGTACTGGAAATGTAACTTTTGTTTTAACCATTGGAATTGACAGGTTTCCTTTTGCCTTAAGGCGAAAACCTTCAGCTTTGCAATTCACACACTTTTTATGGTGCAGCCTTACCATCCAATGTTTATGAATCACATACAGATGTAGAACACAAGATATGAATGTTATTTATATCAGGATGGAATACACCGATAGGCTCACCTCATACTTCTGCAGAATCTTTAGCATTCTGGAGTTTCTGCCTGCCCTGGCACTGGCCTCGCCTGTCAGAATATGGATAATGAGACGATTCCTAGTTTCCCGAGCAAGGTCAAGGGGAGTTTCTCCCTAAAGAATATGAAAAGAAACTAAACATGAGACAACGTATAGTTTAAAGCACAACATCAGCCAAAATCTTTATTTACGGCGCTGGATACATTTAGGAAGAATCAATACTCCTTTCCCTGATACCAACAATAGGGCACTATTCCTCCCAATGACACCAATGATGGGGCAATATTCCTTCCCCTGATACCAACAATGGGCCACCATTCCTTCCAATGACGGGGGACTATTCCTTCCCCTAACACCAACAATGGGGCAATATTCCTCCCACTGACTCCAATGATGGGGCACCGATCCTTCCCCTGATACCAACAATGGGGCAATATTCCTTCCAATGACACCAATGGTGCGGCATACTTTACTCCCATTGACGCTGGGCATTTTCTATTTTAGCTGGCCCCCTCAAAGTCTGAAGGACAGTAAACCGGCCCTTTGATTAGAAAGTTTGGAGATCCCTGGTGTAGAGGTTTTTAAACAAAGTAATGAAAGTGAAAAAAATAAAAAAAGGAGACTCTAGCTTCCAGCACTGACACTTTTCCAGCCTCAGGGTAAACATGCTCACCTTGGCGTTTACAGCATCCAGGCTCGCTCCAGCTTCCAGGAGGAGATCCGCAGCATTTACATTGCCGGATGAGACAGCCCAGTGAAGCGCTGTGTTCCGGTGGACTTTGTCTGCTAGATTGATGGATGGATTCATCTTTAACAGAAAACCGGTGGGCTCCATTCTAAAAACAAATTAAAAAAATTATAGGCACTGTACTGTCCCATCGTATGACATGCCCCCACAGTGCAATGCATGCGTCTTAGGCCTCACAGGCCTCCCGTGTTTGTCTTATTTAACTGCAGAGGTAATGATCTGGGAAGTCTAATGTTTGTTTTACACACACACACACACACACACACAGATCAGCCATAACATTATGACCACTGACAGGTAAAGTGAATAACAGTTTATCTCATTACAATGGCATCTGAAAGTGAGTGGGATATTTTAGGCAGCTAGTGAACATGCTGTCCCTGACGTTGATGTGTTGAAAGCAAAAAAAAAATAAAATAAAATTTAGGTGGGGAGGGAAGGCTCCTTGACGGAGGTGGGGAAGGAAGGCTCCTTGACGGAGGTGGGGAGGGAAGGTTCGTTGAAGGAGGCGGGGAGGGAAGGTTCGTTGAAGGAGGCGGGGAGGGAAGGTTCGTTGAAGGAGGCGGGGAGGGAAGGCTCCTTGACGGAGGCGGGGAGGGAAGGCTCCTTGACGGAGGCGGGGAGAGAAGGCTCCTTGACGGAGGCGGGGAGGGAAGGCTCCTTGACGGAGGCGGGGAGGGAAGGCTCCTTGACGGAGGCGGGGAGGGAAGGCTCCTTGACGGAGGCGGGGAGGGAAGGCTCCTTGACGGAGGCGGGGAGGGAAGGCTCCTTGACGGAGGCGGGGAGGGAAGGCTCCTTGACGGAGGCGGGGAGGGAAGGCTCCTTGACGGAGGCGGGGAGGGAAGCCTCCTTGAAGGAGGCGGGGAGGGAAGGATCGTTGAAGGAGGCGGGGAGGGAGGCTCATTGACGGAGGTGGGGAGGAAAGGTTCATTGAAGCAGGTGGGGAGGAAAGGTTCATTGAAGCAGGTGGGGAGGAAAGGTTCATTGAAGCAGGTGGGGAGGAAAGGTTCATTGAAGCAGGTGGGGAGGAAAGGTTCATTGAAGCAGGTGGGGAGGAAAGGTTCATTGAAGCAGGTGGGGAGGGAAACCTGGCCCCTGTAGTCCGATCTATTAGAAAAGCTACTGGAACTAAAATTGCTGAAAAAAGTGATTGCTGGTTCTGATAGAAAGGTGTCAGAACACAAAGATAATAGAAGTTTGTTGTCTATGGGACTGTGTAGCCGCAGACCGGTCAGGGTGCCCATGACTGACCCATATCCACAGCCGAAAGCACCTACAATGGGAACGTGAGCATCAGAACTGGACCACAGAGCAACGGAAGAAGGAGGCCTGGCCTAATGAATCACATTTTCTTTTACATCATGTAGATGGCCGGGTGCGTGTGCGTCACCTACCTGGTAAAGAGATGGCAACAGGATGCAGTATAGGAAGAAGGCATGCTGGCGAAGCCAGTGTGACTTAAAGGATCTACTACTGCTAGCCTGGTGCCAGATACCACAGCATACCTTCAGAGGTCTAGTGAAGTCCATGCCTTGGTGAGTCAGGGCTGTTTTGGTGGCAAAATAGGGGCATACTCAATATTAGAGGTGGGTGGTCATAACGTTATGGCTGATCGGTGTATAAATTGCATGCAGAAAAATAGTTAAAAAAAAATAAATTGACTCAAACCGTTACAGTTTACCTTTACCTTGCTCTATATGAACCAATAAAATGTGTTTTTCATTACCCAATAATTTTCTGTGCAGACAGCATGAGTGGGGTCATTCCGTTCATATCAGAAGAATCAACGTTCTAGAGACAGAAAGAATCAGATAACCAGCGAGAAGGGTTAGTGGCATTTTTTTTACCTATTTGAGGGTTATTATTTTTTTAAATAAAGTAACTTGTGACTGTAGTAAAGCAAACAAACTGCTGTCACATGTACAGTGCAGGCAGCTAAAGTATCAGGCTAATACCTACAGTGACCTAGAACTGAAGGAGTAGTATTGTTTTTGCACTTCCTGGTGTTGAAGTTCGCCTTTTCCTTTCCTGCCTTCTGCACATTTCTATTGGTCAGTGAGGTACCCCACCTAGTAATGTTGGGGGGGGGGGGGGGTCAGTCCCTGTTAAAGCAGAAGTTTATTCTGCTTAGATTTGCCTACCCTGTTCAAATCCTGCAATCTGATTAACATGCAAATAACAATTTTAAAATGAAACCATTCCGCTTTTATTATATACCTTATCTATTTTAGTGATGTCATCGCTACGTCTCCGTGCTTCTCCATGCAAAGAATGACGCAAAGTGATACATTTAAATACAGTTTTCTGCCAACAATCCCAAAAGTATATGTAGCAAATGGAAAAAGGACCCCCACAGGATTTTAAGGGCAGAATTAAAAAAGCGTTTTGGGGGATTATGCAAATATCTTCAAAGAACTGGGCGTTTCTAGGCAGGCAGACTGTCCTAGGTAAAATACACGTGATGCAATGATTGAAAGATCTGAAAGCCAATAAATGAAAGGGAAGGGCCAGGGACAGGCTGGTGTGAAAAGGCCTAAATGATACTGGAAACCCTCCAGCCAGGAAATGAAGCAGGCTCTGACTCGCTGCAGCTTCTAATGCGCATTATGAGAAGCTCACAGTGTGCAGTAAAATCAGAGTAAGACATTTCAATACAGGAGAGGAGACTGTACAACTGTGCAAGACTGGAGGGAAAGCCAGAGGGAGGATTTAAAGGAATTCTTCTCACTTCCCGTTTTGTCACTGAAACAAGAAATGGGCGGAGAGGAGGAAGGGTAATCTCCACAATTGCAAAACTGAAAGCAATACAATATGACCATGGTTCTACCTTTTTCCTCAAATATTTGGATGGAGTTTTAAAAAAAAAAAAAGTGCAACGCACTAACAAGTGGTAACAGTTTATTAAATATAATGGTAATGAGACGAAAATGCAGCATGTTCCAACACCAGTGCATTCTCCTATTTAGTATTTAACAGAAAAGTCAAGGACGGAATGTGGCCTAGTCCTGGATACATACCATCCCCTTTGCAATCAGGTAGGCGATGATGGGTATATGCTGGAATAGGACAGCCAGGTGAATAGCATTGTAGCCCTCGCCATCGATCAGACTCGGGTCAGCGCCGTACTTTATCAGTAAAATGACAGTCTGTAGGTGTCCCTGTCTGAGGTGGAAGAGAAGAAACACTTAAAACAGAACTCTACCCATAACAACTAGATTAAAAAAAAAATGTTTTTTCTTAGCAAGGAACATAAATTCCACATTAATAATTATGCTACCAAAATTAGTGTGTGCTGTAAATTGCCTCCAGCATTGTTTCGATTTCTTCTTGCTGGAGGCTGCCATTTTGCTGAAGCCCAGAGGCCCTGTGCAGAAGTAAATCATAAAAGCAGAACTAAACCCATCGATTTCACAATTTAAAAAAAGTTACATTCTTGGAATGCCAGGATTGCCAACTGTCACATTTGCTTGTGTCCACTTTAAAGTAGAACTAGTCAGAAAATTAAGTCTTGCTAGAGGACTTCAGGATGGCCCCTTTTGCAGGTATAGCTATACAATACATTAAAAATAAGTTTCTATACTGTTTAAAATCCAGTAATTCACCGTCTCACTCTGCTCTGCACATGCCCAGTTGCTCCCCATTTTTAGGCACTGTGCCGAATTTGTAGAGGCAGATCTACTGAGAGTCTAAAGATTAAAGTGGAACTAAACCTATCGATTTAACAGTTTCAAACAAAGTTACATTCCCGGCATGCCAGGAATGCCAACTGTCACATTTGCTTGCATTCTCAATCCAGGAAACACCCTCATTGAAAAAGCCTGGTGTAAGGAATAGAGCTTGAAGAAGTCATTTACGTAACGCGTAGGACAGAGCACCACAAGGTTTTCAGCTAGCAGAGTTGATGGTTTATCCCAAGTAACACTAGCTCCCTGGAGCTGTCAGCCAGACCCTGTTGGAAGCCATGGGTGACATCCCACTCAATGGCAGCTGTTCTGCTGCTTATCACTGTCTTTATTGTAAGCACGGTTTTAACATAAATAAAGGGGATTAGTAGTTTTATACAGCACTATTTTTTGTCTTTTGTATCCTTTTTTTTTTCCTTTTTTTATGGCTGACACATCATCCTGGAGCTGACCAATTAAGGGGAAGTAGTCTGTAACCTGCATTATAGCTGATCCCAGCTTTTGAAAAAAGGAACAAGTACGGTTAGACCGCGATAACCTTAAAGTGGAACTAAACCCATCGATTAAGCGGTTTCAAAATACAGTTACATTCCCAGCATGCCGGGATCCTTCCGGACCGCCCCATGTACATTTACGGTGGCAGGGCAGCCTGGGTGTACAAAATCACGTACCTGTATGCGATTTAGTGCCCGCGGTTTAGGGGGCGCGCGCTGCTCCCGCTGTGATTGGACACAGTGGGAACCAATCAGCGGGTCCGGCAGCCATTGATCACAGGACAGACAGATCAGCCCTCTGCCTGTGTAAGCAAGGTAAACGGCGGATCTGTCAGGAAGGGAAAAAGAGATATTGTGATTCAGCTAAGCTGAATCACGGATCTCTCTTTTCCTTCAGTGTGACACTGCCCCACACAGTTAGTAAGCATCTCCCTAGGGAACATTTAACCCAGGGGTAGGCAACCCAGCTATGGTGAATCTACAAGTCCCATGAGACATTGCAAGACCCTGACAATCACAGGCATGACTCCTAGAGGCAGAGGCATGATGAGATTTGTAGTTTCACCACAGCTGGAGGGCCGAGGTTACCTACCCATGATTTAACCCTTTGATCGCCCCTGGTGTTAACCCCCTTCCCTGCCAGTGCCATTTATACAGTAATCAGTGCATGTTTATAGCACTGATCACTGTATTGGTGTCACTGGTCCCCAAAAAGTGTCACTTGGTGTCAGATTTGTCTGCCGCAATGTTGCAGTCCCGCAAAAAAAAAAAAATAAAATAATCGCAGATCACCTCCATTACCAGTAAAAAAATAATAATATAAAAGTCCCTAAATCTATCCTGTGGTTTGTAGACGATATAATTTTTGCGCAAACCAATCAATATACGCTTATTGGGATTTTTTTTTTTTTTTTTTACCAAGAATATGTAGAAGAATACATATTGGCCTAAATTGATAAAGATTTTTAATTTTTTTTTTTAGGATATCTATTATAACAGTAAGTAAAAAAATATAGTTTTTTCAAAATTGTCGGTCTTTTTTTGTTTATAGTGCAAGAATTTTTTTTTTTTTAAAAAGCGCAGATGCGATCAAATCCTACCAAAAGAAATCTCCATTTGTGGGGAAAAAAAAAAAAAAAAAAAAAAGGACATAAACTTTATTTGGGTACAGCGTTGCACGACCGCGCAAATGTCAGTTAAAGTAATGCAATGCCATATCGGAAAAAATGGCCCGGTCAGGAAGGGGTAAAAAAACCTTCCGGAGCTGAAGTGGTTAAATGGCTGTAACAACTTTTCACGGACCGATTTAGGATTCATTCACGGCTTTACACACATATGTGTTTTGTTGAATAATTATAGTACTTTTACGGCACAGTATATTATTGGAGTATCACTTTTCACTCATTTCTGTCGATCACAATGAGAAATGTACTTTTTATGTTCAGCGCGGCACGTGTTGTTACATAAATAGTGTGAGGATTGGCTCAACCGGTGTAAAGGTTACCTCTATTGTGAAGGGACGACAGGTCTCCGATTCTACCTTTGATGCAAATAACAGATCCGCGGCTGGTAATTACAACGCGTGAATTAACAGCAAAGCAGGTGAAATCGGATAACCCGCCTCACCTTACAGGAAACAGCCGAGAAGCCGGTTTCTCAGGACTGTGACTCAATGAGGAAGTGGTGGATTTTCCCAATACAATGGATTGTGTCATAGAGATACACAGGGAGGGGGGGGGGGGGGGGGACACACACACATAATGTGGACCCTGTGACTATATCTAGGCATCAGTCGCATGTCTGTGCATTGACGTCTAAATATGTTATGAAACGGATAAAACAAAAAAGATAGGGAAAAAGTCATAGGAATACTGGCCAACAAAGTCAGATAGCAACGCTTTGTACCAGGAGGCAGCTGGAAGAGCAAATTTAAAACATGGGATGTGTAATAAAATTACTTTATTTGCATTAGCCAGAGTTCATATAATCACATTTCTAATGTATATCTGACCCCCTTTCGGGAGGTTTCTAGAGTAGGAAACACAACATTCAGTTTCAATATTTGGAAACAAGGAAATGACATAACCGGTTCTGGGCCAAATAATATCAACGGTTACAATCTTTTTGTACCCGGCTAGCACAATTATTTTTATACTAACACAAAAAAAAACACAAAAAAAACAAAAAAAAAACCAAAAAACAAAACACGTCCTCTACATATAAATGTAGTATTGTTATTACTGAGCATATAAGACGTATAGAAGATTTGTTCTACTATTATGTGGGACGAGTGCTTGGGCTAGGTTACGCCTTTGTATCAGTATTGGTTTCATTTTTTCCATTTCTTTTTCTCTTTGGTTTACCTGGACAAAAAAGTAATTTTTTTCTAACGACGAATTATCAAAAAAAAAAAAAAAAAAAAAAAAAAAAAAATAGGATTTACACCCCATTCACACTTGCACGACTTGTCATATGACTTTGGACATCAAAGCCGCATGTACCCCAGATTTTCCAATGATAACCATTCATATAGGCAAGACATAACACCTTCCCGCCCGGCCAATAGCAAGAATGACGGCCGGGTGGGGGCTACATTGTCCTGACTAGACGTCATAGGACATCCTTCAGAACAAAAAAAAAAAACACAACGTACAAAAAGGGGGCACTCGTTAGTACATCTAAATATAAAATTACAAAATAATGTGAAAACAAATGTGCAAAATCTGAATCTTACACTCAGAAAAACTAGACAAACCACTCCTAGCAAAACCCTTATAATAGGGATCTTGAAATTGGTAAAAATAATATAAAACAAATGTTAAGAACAACAGTCCCCAAAAAAATGTGATTTTCCAAATAAAACGAATTGAAGCAGGTGATCCTAGGTTTGTGGTTGATAGTGGATACTCCTTCACCATATCATTAGCATCACAGCCAACGTGAGCAGATATAGAAGCTGCTTACCAGATGTATCTGACTTCTTTAATTAAAAAGAAAGTCAAATAACGCTTTGGCAGGATGATGCATGTATGTGGAGCTCGGAGATGTGCAGGAAACCTCTTCCTCAAAGTGTAGAGCAGGATATGCAAAAACAAACAAACAAGAAACTCCCATAGCAGAATACTGTTTAATAAAAACATAAGAATAAAAAAGAAAAGCCAAATGGCTCCTTACATTAAAAAGTGCCTCCCCCGGCACTGGGGCTGCTGGCTTGTCGCACATAAAAAGGCTGGATCTGTGCCGCGTCCACCTCTGAGAAGGGCGTGCGTTCCACCGGATTTTGAGTGTGTGATTCAGATTTTGCACATTGTTTTCACATTATTTTGTGCAGCCCCATCAGCGATGCCTGCCAGTGCCCACTCATCAGTGCCACCCATTAGTGCCGATTATCTAAAGGTTGCCTGTCAGTGCCGCCTATCAGTGCATATCAGTGCAACCTCATCAGCGCACATCAGTGAAGGAGAAAAAAATTACTTATTTACAAAATTTTGTAGCAGAAACTAATGATAAAACGATAAATCTCCCGCTCTAGCTCTACAAGACTCTGGTCCAGCCGCACCTGGAGTATGCTGTCCAGTTCTGGTCACCAGTCCTCAGGAAGGATGTACTGGAAATGGAGCGAGTACAAAGAAGGGCAACAAAGCTAATAAAGGGTCTGGAGGATATTAGTTATGAGGAAAGGTTGTGAGCACTGAACTTATTCTCTCTGGAGAAGAGACGCTTGAGAGGGGATATGATTTAAATACACAAATACCGTACTGGTGACCCCACAATAGGGATAAAACTTTTTCGCAGAAGAGAGTTTAAAAAGACTCGTGGCCACTCATTAAAATTAGAAGAAAAGAGGTTTAACCTTAAACTACGTAGAGGGTTCTTTACTGTAAGAGCGGCAAGGATGTGGAATTCCCTTCCACAGGCGGTGGTCTCAGCGGGGAAGCATCGATAGTTTCAAAAAACTATTAGATAAGCACCTGAATGACCGCAACATACAGGGATATACAATGTAATAGTGACATATAATCACACACATAGGATGGACTTGTGTTTTTAAACCTCACCTACTATGTAACTATGTAGCGCTTTATATTGTAAAGTGCTGCGTAAACTGTTGGCGCTATATAAATCCTGTATAATAATAATAATAATAAAAACTTTTTTTCTTCCCCCCAAATTTTTGGCCTTTTTTCTTTTGCTTAGCAAAAGATAAAAAAAAAACCCAGTGGGGATTAAATACCACCAAAAGAAAGCTCTGTCTCATAATAATGATAAAAATGTAGTTTGGGTACAGTGTTGCATGACTGTGCAACTGTTATTCAAAGTGTGAGAGGGCTGAAAGCTGCCAATTGGCCGGGGCAGGAAGGGAGTGAATGTGACCAGTACTGAAGTGGTTAAAGACACAGCAACTTCAAAAAGTAGTTCCTGCCCTACTTCGGTTCTGACGTTCGTGCAACTTGAGGGGCATAAACTTCTATGCTTAGGCTCCATTCACACATTGTACGACTCCAAAGTTGCCAAACTTTGACAGGGTGCGACTTGGATACGACTTTGACCAATGATAATGGACAACTGTTGCACTATATATAACACTGAGGCACCACTCACACTTGTGCAACTTGTCATGTGACTTTGGACACTAAAGTTGCATGACAAGTTGCACCCCATGTTTTTCAATGGCAACAGTTCAAATATGTGCAACTTAAAGTCGCAGCGACTTTAGAAATGTTTCTGCGCTACTTTGGTGCAACTTTCATGCGACTTGTGTACCATAGACTGCAATGTAAATCCTCAAAAGTCTCACCTGAATATTATACATGCAACAGTTGTGCAACAGTTGTCCATTATCATTGGTCAAAGCCAAAGTCGTATCCAAGTTGAACCCATCCACACTTGCGTCAAGGTTGCACTCCAAAGTTGCTTGACTTTGGAGTCGCACAAGTGTGAATGGAGCCTTGGGTACGACTTTCATGCAACTTTTGAAGGTTAGCATTGAAATCTGGCTCTCAAGTTGCATGAAAGTCGGACCACAGTAGAACATAAACTACTTGAAGTCGTTGCAACTTTAAGTCGTACATAAATGAATGGTTATCATTGCAAAACATGGGGTACGACTTGTCATGCAACTTTAAAGTCCAACATTGCATGACAAGTCGCACAAGCGTGAATAGAGCCTTAACCCTCAAAAAGCTGCATGTAAAAAACATTCAGGTACAATTTTCATGCAACAGTAGTGCAACAGAGGGTTCGGCTTTGCAGGAGGGACAACAAGTCACATCCAAGTTGCACCCATCCAAAGTTGCATCAAAGTTGCACTCCAAAGACACCCGACTTTGGGAGTTGTACAAGTGTGACTGGAGTCACACCTGTGACTTGTCGTACCACTTTTGACATCAAAGTCTCAAGAGAAGTCGTACCCCATGTTTTACAATAATAAATATTCATATAGGTGCAACTTAAAGATGCAGCGACTTCAAAGTAGTTCATGCATAACTGTGGTCACACCTGAATGTTTTACATGCAACAGTGGATCCGACTGCAGAGGGACAGCGAGTCACACCCATCCAAAGTCGTGCAACCTTTGAAGGAGTGGAAGGAAAGAAAAAATCGCTCGATTTCTCTATCAACACAGTCAGTGTTGATGGGGGGGGGGGGGGGGGGACACCTCCAGCTGTGCTATTGTATTCTGTCAGAGGGGAGCATTCTCAACTGGCATAACACAATGATAACTGCTAGCAGCTATAGCCGCTGGCAGAAAAATTGTATATAAAAAAAATCCGATAGGCTGTTTCTACCCAAGTTGGTCAATGGATAGATTTGGGTACAATCAGCCTGCCCATACATGGATCGGATTTTGAGCAGTCCCTGCTGAACTGGCGGAATTTTCGATCCACACATGGCTGGCTTTACCTGCACAGGCAGTTTTTGGTAAAGGTGAACTAACCACTTAGGGGGATTTCTTATTTCCTGTTGTTGAATATAAAGGGGTTGGGAGCCTGGTCCCCAGCCAGGTGCTCACCCAAAAAAATCTTCAACATATGTTTGGATGATGGTACTACTTTTAAATGGTTTTCATTTACCTATTATTTCTGTTGTTTGGAGAGGCCATTTCAAATGTTTTCATTATTTCCAGTTGTGTCATAAACAGGAAATGAATGGGAGGTGGATCTACCCAATGAGAGATTGGCCAATACTATTTCATTCAAACATACTTCCAGGTTTGTGGATTATACTGGCCACTTCCTACTGTAGTAGGACCTAAAACCGCCCTTAAATATTCAAGATGTGGCCTGACAAGGATTTTAAACAATTAACACATTGATAAAATTCACCTCAAGCTGATCGCTTTTAAAATGTTTGTTAAAAAAAACGTATTTAAAAGATTACAGGGTTGCTTTAATTAGACTTGTGACAAACAGTTACAATAATAGATTATGGAATCTGTCCAGCCCTGCCTTGGGGGCTTGCTAATTACAGAGACCGGAGCTAAAAAAAAAAAAAAAAAAAAAAAAAAAAAAGGGGGGGGGGGGGGGGGGGGTGGAGAGCAAACCTTCCCTTTATCCCAGTAAAGATCTGGTCTGGTCAACAATATGTGCTCTGTAAAGCCGGTGTCTTGCCGAGAAAGTTCCCCCGGTGGATAAGGTCCCCCTTGTACTGCGCAGGCGCAGCGCTTGTACAGTACGAATGACTAGGAGCCGCCAAAAATAGCCGAACCTGAAAATCTTTAATTAGCTGTACACGGCGCCTGCGCCCTGGGTCCAGGCTGAAGCCCCACCATCCAAGTGGACCTAAAGGGGGAATAAAAAAAAGTGCCGAGCGAAGTGAGGCCGTGCCCGAAGCGTGGCGAGCAAAGCGAGCCCGCGAGGGGCCCTCTTACAGGCGCCGTGTACAGCTGATTTCTCTTCTATTCGCCTTCGGCTATTTCCGCCGGCTCCTACTGCGCAGGCGCAGCGCTTGCGCAGTAGGAGGGGGGTCCTTATCCGCCGAGAGGAACTTTTTCGGCAGAACACCGGCCATAGATTGGGGAAAATCTAACGATTGCCTTCCCTGCATGGTTGCAGGAAAGTAAACATCATCTATGGCTTGCTTAACCGCTTCAGCCCCAGAAGATTTTACCCCCTTCCTGACCAGAGTACTTTTTGCGATCCGGCACTGCGTCGCTCTAACTGACAATTGCGCGGTCGTGCGACGTTGCACCCAAACAAAATTGATGGCCTTTTTTTCCCATAAATAGAGCTTCCTTTTGGTGGTATTTGAACACCACTGTGGTTTTTATTTTTTTTGCTATAAAAAAAAAAAAAAAAAAAAAAAAAAAAAAAAAAAACGCAATATTTTTAACTTTTTGCTATAATAAATATCCCCAAAAAATATATAAAAAAAATATTTTTTTCCCTCAGTTTAGGCTGATATGTATTCTTCTACATATTTTTGGTAAAAAAAAAAAAAAAAAATTTAAATAAAACATATATTGATTGGTTTGCGCAAAAGTTATAGCGTTTACAAAATAGGGGATAGATTTATGGCATTTTTATTATTAATTTTTTTTTTTTACTAGTAATGGCGGCGATCTGCGAACTTTATCATCAGGACTGCGACATTATGGCAGACACGTCGGACAATTTTGACACATTTTTGGGACCAGCGACATTTATACAGCGATCAGTGCTCTAAAAATCCATTGATTACTGTAAAAATGTCTCTGGCAGAAAAGGGGTTAACACTAGGGGGCAATCAAGGGGTTAACTGTGTTCCCTACTGTGTGTGCTAACTGAAGGGGGGAGGGGACTGTGTAGGAGAGATGACAGATCGCTGTTCATACTCTGTATGAACAGACGATCAGTCTCTTCTTCCCTCAGAGAACCGGAAACTGTGTGTTTGCACACACAGATCCCAGTTCTCAGTGTGCCCCGAACGATCACGGAAGCCCGGCGGTGATCGCGACCGCCAGGCACTCTCATCAGCTCCGTGGGCACCTCTAGTGGCCAAATCAGGAAGCGATGTAACATGACGGCGATTTGCACAGCCGAGCCATGTTGCCGCAGTACAACCGCGGCAGTTGGTCGGCAAGCGATTAAAATGATATTAAAGCTTTGTTTTGTTTCTCATTAAATAACAAACATGTTATACTTACCTGCTCTGTACAGTAGTTTTGTGCTCATCTCCGATCCTCTTTTCGGGTCCCCCCCTGCCGGCGCTCCTTGCTCCTCCCCCTCAAGCAATGCCCCCCCAGAGAAAGCCGCTTGCCATGGGGGCACTGCTGCATGCTCGCACCCGAGCTGCTGCTCTATGCGTCTATAAGACCCATCGAGCCGTGGCTCTGCCCCGCTCCCCGCTCTCTCCTCGTTGGCTCACTGGTTGTGATTGACAATGGGCTCCCGCTGCTGTCTCAGCCAATGAGGAGGGAGGAGGAAAGAAGATTGATGATGATTAAAGTCTTCTATACAGGAAATGAAGCTTAAAGTGTATGTTATTCCAAGATTTCATATTCCTAATATGTGTCTCTATTACCATGTACTTGTATTAAAAATCTCCTGTTCTCTTTTTATCGCTCAATACAATCTCCTGCGCTCGGGAGCTTGGTCAACAGAGTAGGTGGTGTAGCCAACCCTTTTACAAAAGTATATGGAACGTCGCAGGTCTTGCTGCCCTCCTCAGAACAATGGGTATCCTTAGAACTGAGACATACAAAGGGAAAAGGAGGGCGCACCGACCTTGTGCATTACCAACGATAACATTTATTTATGAAATATAACAAGAATTATACTCACAAACAAGCTTTAAAACAAGGCTTATAAATGCTCCAGCAATTACGGGCAGTATCTCTAGACGCCTGAAACCAGGACCAGATATTTGGAGGAACCAAACGCGTTACGGGGGGGGGGGGGGGGGGGGGGGACCCTCTTCTTCAGAGCCACAGCAATGGTGACTCTGAAGAAGAGGGTTCTCCCTCTTAACACATAAGCTGTTTGTGATGCCATCTGGTTCCTCCAAATATCTGGTCCAGGTTGCAGGTGTCTAGAGATACTGCCCGTAATTGCTGGAGCATTTATAAGCCTTGTTTTAAAGCTCGTTTGTGAGTATAATTCTTGTTATATTTTATAAATAAATGTTATCTTTGGTAATGCACAAGGTCGGTGCATCCTTTTCTCTTTGTATTGCTTCCTTTGTGTGAAATATCTGGTGATCCTGCCAGTCCCTCTGATTTCCTGTTGCAAACAGGAAGCACATCCATCACTGTGTGGTCAGTTTGTTTCTTTCCCCCCTGCTGAAACACACACTCCAACCCCCCTACCCCCCAGCAGTGAAGCTTTTCACTATGATAATCACCGTGCTGCTGTTTCTCTGCCTCCTGCTGACACATTCCCCTGCATAGCTCTTCACTGGGAAGATCAGTGTTCTGCTATTTCTCTGCCTCCTACTGACATATTTCCCTGCATAGCTCTTCACTGGGGAGATCAGTGTACTGTGGTTTCTTTGCCTCCTGCTGACACATTCCCCTGCATAGCTCTTCACTGGGAAGATCAATGTACTACTGTTTCTCTGCCCCTTGCGGACACATTCCCCTGCATAGTTCTTCACTGGGAAGATCACTGTCCTGCTGTTTCTCTGCCTCCTGCTGACACATTCTCCTGCATAGCTCTTCACTGGGAAGATCAGTGTACTGCTGTTTCTCTGCCTCTTGCTGACATATTCCCCTTCATAGCTCTTCACTGGGAAGATCAGTGTTCTGCTATTTCTCTGCCTCCTACTGACATATTTCCCTGCATAGCTCTTCACTGGGGAGATCAGTGTACTGTGGTTTCTTTGCCTCCTGCTGACACATTCCCCTGCATAGCTCTTCACTGGGAAGATCAGTGTACTACTGTTTCTCTGCCCCTTGCGGACACATTCCCCTGCATAGTTCTTCACTGGGAAGATCAGTGTTCTGCTGTTTCTCTGCCTCCTGCTGACATGCCCCCTTGCCCATTTGGTCACAGTATATTTATGCCGCTGCATTTTAGACCGGCCCTTAGGCTGCAGATACAGCGGCCAGGGGCGTACACATGCCACGGCAGGAATTATAGTCCTTGCCACTTTTGGCAGGTGTAGTGCTCGCCAATCACGACCCATTCAAGTGAACATGCAGTCCCCCAGAACCATGTGAATTGTGTTACGGTAGTTTGGTGAACAAGGAGTTAATACCTCCTCTCTGCCTCTCAAATGCTCTCTTCAGAGACCAAAGCATTCGTGAACGAGCCCCAATGCAGCTGCAAACAGAGATCATGTGATCACTTGTAAAAAAAAGGTATTTACACAGAAATGATTTGCCTTGCATTCTATTTTAAACTGAATGGTTTGTATCCCAAGGTGAAGGTTCACATATACTTTAAGAGCATTGCTGCAGCTTTAAATGGTTATATATTGCAGGGAATTGAGAGCAATTGGTTTCAACACAGGAGAGGACTTGTTACAGGTGTCATAAAAAAAAAAAAAAAAAGCTGTACAGAGCTTTTTCAAGCTCCAGTGTGCAAGAGGCCTTAGGGCCGCTCTGTGCAATTCTGTTGCACAGAGCGGGTACTGTATGTATCACATGTTTAAAAAAAAAAAAAAAAAAAAAAAAAAAAAAAAAACACACCTTTACAAACATGTCATACATACAGTACCTGCTCTGTGCAACAAAATTGCACAGAGCGGCCCTAAGGCCTCTTGCACACTGGAGCTTGAAAAAGCTCAGTACAGCTTTTTTTTTTTTTTTTTTTAGTGAGCTAAAATACAGCCCATTTTTTCTTATGCGCCCATGTGCAGCCTATGCACACGGGCACATAAACAAAAGCTGTGCATTCTTCAGAAAAAAAAAAAAATCTGCATTTTTGGTCAGCAATTTACGCCTTATGTGCACAAATGTGTGCGATTGTGCAGAAATTCCCATTTACATATTGTGCAGAACAAAAACGTGAGAATACGTTTTTGCACATGCATGCAAATTTGCGTTAAAGCATATGTGTGAAAATACATACATAAAAAAAAAAAAAAAAAAGTCTGAAAAAGTAGATGCTCAAACCGGAGTATCATGTGCAAGAGCCCTAAACCTCTTCTGGGGTCCTCCACCAGCACTCCTGGCTCCTTCTCTTCTCAGTGTGCCACCATAGGAAGCCGCTTCTTATAACAGCACACCTGTGGGCTCTATCCTGAGCCGCGCTGCCTGCGTCCCCATAGTCACAGACAGCGCGGCTTGGCCACACCCACTGTTTTAGCAAAGCCTGCGAGAGTGGGGAGAACCATTACAGACAGGCACAGTGCTGGATCTGGGGGGTGGGGGGGAGACTACAGGCACTGGAAAATTTTTTAGCTTAATGCAAGGAATGCTTTAAGGTAAATAACGTTTAGGCCCCTTTCACACTGGGGCGGTTTACAGGCGTTATTGCGCTAAAAATACCGCCTGCAAACCGCCCCTAAACAGCCTCCACTGTTTGTTCAGTGTGAAAGCCCGAGGGCTTTCACACTGAAGCGGTGCGCTGGCAGGACGGTAAAAAAAGTCCTGCAAGCTGCATCTTTGGAGCGGTGAAGGAGCGGTGTGTTCACCGCTCCTAAACCGCTCCTGCCCATTGAAATCAATGGGACAGCGCGGCTATACCGCAGCAATACCGCGGCTATAGCCGCGCTGTACGAGCGGTTTTAACCCTTTTTCGCCCGCCAGCGGGGGTTAAAACCGCACCGCTAGCGGCCGAATACAGCCACAAAAACGACGGTAAAACAGCGCTAAAAATAGCGCTGTTTTACCGCCGACGCCCCCACTGCCCTAGTGTGAAAGGGGCCTTAGGTTTTAGAACGACTTTACCAGTTTCCATAGGGGAATATCCTCATATATTGTGACAGTTGATAAGGTGGTCAGAGAACAATTCCCTACCTGACAGCCCAGTGCAGAGCAGTTGAATTCAACGTTCCTCCCAGCTGATCCACAACAGCCCCCCTGGAGATAAAATACCTGTGAATGAAAGACAAGCATTGTGTTATTTAGCATTTTTTTTTTTTTTTTACAGAGAATGCCCAACCCAGTAAAATATGGCAAAGATACAATGAACCCTTCTGATGTATACAGGGAAATGCCGGGTCTTCCAGTTCTCACCCAGGCAATGCTGGAGTGCACCAGTCCATGTCAGCACCTTGGTTATCTGGGAACCCCTTTAGCTTACCTGTTTGTAATATAGTAGAGGAATCTCAAACACTCCCACTCTCTCACATACAGAAAGTCCGACATATGGAAGTATCAGCACTATGAGGTTTTTCAAAGCCATCAGATTCAAACCTGCCTTGGAAGTCTGATAAGTAACACAGCAAGCAGAAAGAGAGGAAGCTGCTAACCCTAAAAATGATCTTCTCTTAGGTCGGCTAAATGTCCCATTAAAGTAGAATTCTAGGCTAAGCATAACGCCACCCATAGGCACATCTGTTGTGGGGGGGTTCCCTTCTTTCCCATCCAGCTGTCGCTGACTGCCACAGGGAGCTGGATCATGTGACCGGACTGGAGCAGGCTGAAAATAGGTACAGTGGGGCAAAAAAGGATTTAGTCAGCCACCAATTGTGAAAGTTCTCCCACTTAAAAAGATGAGAGAGGCCTGTAATTGTCATCATAGGTATACCTCAACTATGAGAGACAAAATGTGGAAACAAATCCAGACAATCACATTGTCTGATTTTTGAAAGAATTTATTTGCAAATTATGGTGGAAAATAAGTACTTGGTGAGTCAATATCAAAAGTTCATCTCAATACTTTGTTATATATCCTTTGTTGGCAATGACAGAGCTCAAACGTTTTCTGTAAGTCTTCACAAGGTTGTCACACACTGTTGTTGGCCCATTCCTCTATACAGATCTCCTCTAGAGCAGTGATGTTTTGGGGCTGTCGCTGGGCAACACGGACTTTCAACTCCCTCCAAAGGTTTTCTATGGGGTTGAGATCTGGAGACTGGCTAGGCCACTCCCGGACCTTGAAATGCCTCTTACGAAGTGATGTGTTCAAAACGTGCCATTTTGTAATGTCTTTCTTCTGGCCACTCTGCCATAAAGCCCAACTCTATGGAGCGTACGGCTTATTGTGGTCCTATGTACAGATACTCAAGTCTCTGCTGTGGAACTCTGCAGCTCCTCCTGGGTTATCTTAGGTCTCTGTGCTGCCTCTCTGATTAATACCCTCCTTGCGTTTTGGTGCGTGCCGGTTTTGCTGCAGGTTTGCTGTTGTGCCATGTTCTTTCCATTTGGTTATGATAGATTTGATGGTGCTCCTAGGGATCATCAAAGATTTGGATATTTTTTTATAACCTAACCCTGACTTGCACTTCCCAACAACATTGTCCCTTACTTGTTTGGAGAGTTCCTTGGTCTTCATGGCAGTGTTTGGTTAGTGGTGCCTCTTGCTTAGGTGTTGCAGCCTCTGGGGCCTTTCAAAAAGGTGTGTATATGTAATGACAGGTCATGTGACACTTAGATTGCACACAGGTAGACATCATTTCACTAATTATGTGACTTCTGAAGGTCATTGGTTGCACAAGAGCTTTTTATGGAGTTCATACCAAAGGAGGTGAATACATAGGCACATGAAAATTATCAGTTTTTTTATTTTTGAAAAATAGTTTTATGTATATATTTTTCTAATTTTACTTCACCAACTTAGACTATTGTGTTCTGATCCATCACATATAACTCAGATTAAAAAAAATCATTGAACTAAAGGCTGTAATGTAACAAAATAGGTAAAAAGCCAAGGGGGGTGAATACTGTTGCAAGGCACTGTATGTAGGAGGATTTGTTTCATCTCTTTGAATCACCTGAGACCAGTCATTTCACTGGACCGGCCCTAAAAGTTCATTGTATATTCTTGTAAAGAAAATATAGAAGCATCCCAGGGCCTCTACCCCTTTTAATTTGTACTAAAAATCTTGATTAAAAAAACAAACAAAAAAATAAAACACTATTCTTGGCTCGAAGGGCTATTGCTCTTAGTGGAATCAGTCTGCTCCACCATCTAGCTGTCAATGGATTCAGATGGTGAATCAGATACTGCCATATAAAAAAATTATTTTTGGAGCATAGGGGTTGTCCCAGCAAATATGGTAAAGTGTGGAACATCTGGTGCTCCTCCACTCTTATGCCCCGTACACACGGTCAGATTTTCCGACGGAAAATGTGTGATAGGGCCTTGTTGTCGGAAATTCCGACTGTGTGTAGGCTCCATCACACATTTTCCATCGGATTTTCCGACACACAAAGTTTGAGAGCAGGCTATAAAATTTTCCGACAACAAAATCTGTTGTTGGAAATTCCGATCGTGTGTACACAAATCCGACGGACAAAGTGCCACGCATGCTCAGAATAAATAAAGAGATGAAAGCTATTGGCCACTGCCCCGTTTATAGTCCCGACATACGTGTTTTACGTCACCGCGTTCAGAATGATCGGATTTTTCGCCAACTTTGTGTGACCGTGTGTATGCAAGACAAGTTTGAGCCAACATCCGTCGGAAAAAATCCTAGGATTTTGTTGTCGGAATGTCCGAACAAAGTCCGACCGTGTGTACGGGGCATTACCATTTCTAGTCTGTGAGCAACTTCTTCTCTATGCTTAACGTGCGTGAGAATGGGGAAATAGGATCTTGTACTGGGAACAATGTAATAACTAAATCAAAATTACTTTGTACTTGTAGGCAATTGCTTTTTATTAGAACTGGACATTCAGGAATATACCACTGTGAACATGTACTCCTTGTGTATTTATGTGCCAAACACTGTAATTCTTTATGCTTATGTTGAGCGTGTTTGATGCAGTACTAATATGTTTTTGCATATTAGTCAATAAAAAGAAGACTTAAAAAATATAAATAATAATAATAATAATAATAATAATAATAATATATACCGTATATACTCAAGTATAAGCCAAGTTGTTCAGCACATTTTTTTGTGCTGAAAATGCCCCCCTCGGCTTATACTCGCGTCAAGCACTTTTCTGCAGCAGAGAATGACATTTTCCGAACCGACTTTGGGGCCCCGTATCTCAGGGCCCACTTGGTGCTAGGAACCCCAGCTTTGTTGTAGTGCTAGTTCCACTGGGTTTGCACACCAAATTTGGGGTTCCTAGCACCAAGTGGCAGGGTTGATACAGGGCCCCAAAGTCGGTCAACTGTGTCCATCTGCAGCAATGTCATTTCGGGACCCTTTGGGTCCAGAGACCCCAAATCTTGGCTGCAGCTAGGGGGCATCTAGGAACCCTTAAAGTGGAGTTCCACCCAAAAGTGGAACTTCCACTCATCAGATTCCTTCCCCCCTCCGGTGTCACAGTTGGCACCTTTCAGGGGGTATATTACAGGTATCTGTACCCACTTCCGGCGTAGATAGCCGCAGAATCTGCGGTTATTTACGCCACATCCTGTTCCCCCCCCCCCCCCCCGCTGTCTGCTGGGAAACACACGGGTCCCAGAGACAGCAGGGACCAGCCGTATTGCGCTGCGCGACTCGCGCATGCGCAGTAGGGAACCGGGAAGTGAAGCCGCACGGCTTCACTTCCTGATTCCCTTCCCGAAGATGGAGGTGGCAGCACCCGAGGACGGAGAGACGGTTCGGCCTCAGGTGCCGACATCGCGGGCGCCCTGGACAGGTAAGTGTTAATGTTTTAAAAGTCAGCAGCTGCAGTATTTGTAGCTGCTGACTTTTTAAAAAAAAAAATTTCGGCGGAGCTCCGCTTTAACTACCGAGTTTGAAGTTCGGGGGACCTATGGCTGCAAATGGGCACAGTGAGGCAGCAAATGGGCATTGTTGACCCTCTTTTCCAGTTACAGTAGCTGCGCATTTCTCACCCTAGGCTTATACTCGAGTCAATACGTTTTTCCCAGTTTTTTGTGGTAAAATTAGGTGCCTCGGCTTATATTCGGGTCGGCTTATACTCGAGTATATACGGTATTTATATTCTTAAAAAAAAAAAAAAAAAAAACAAAACAAGAAAAAAAAAAAGTGGGGGAAGTTTTTCTTGCTCGAGTACTTACTTGGCGAGCTCCAGCCTGTTGTTAATGGCCGCCCAGTGAAGGAGAGTGACATTTTCATTGTCTGGTTGCCGGACGTCGTAGCCAGCCTCTACTAGTTCTCTACAGCGATCAAACAGGCCGTGCCTAGAAGAACAAATGTTTAATACATTTAATACAGATACGAGAGACCTGATCAAATGTTAAGGTGTCACCTAGTCAATTATGAAATGGCATAGCACTTTTGCCACTGGCTTCAAACTCCCTGAATCTCTGTTATGAACTAGATCCTTCTTCTGTGAATAGACCAGATTCTGTGTCCACGAAAGAAAAGCCAACGTGTCCCACCACCTTCTAAACTCACTGATGGTTCACCCCCTGGAGCCTCCCGCCTGATTCAACCTTAGGGAGTGACCAGTTTATTTGAATATGGAATTTTCTGTATAGTTCTATAGAAGACATGCATTATTTGAAGCAGCGGCACATTCACTTTTTAAACACCCTATTCACGAGTGTCCTGTGTATGGTGTCTGCATGTCGCACTCCTTCTCCTCACTCCGTTATGGAGGAATTATGAGTGTCCTGTGTATGGTGTCTGCATGTCGCACACCTTCTGTTCACTCCGGTATGGAGGAATTATGAGTGTCCTGTGTATGGTGTCTGCATGTCGCACTCCTTCTCCTCACTCTGGTATGGAGGAATTATGAGTGTCCTGTGTATGGTGTCTGCATGATGTCCTCCTTCTCCTCACTCCGGTATGGAGGAATTATGAGTGTCCTGTGTATGGTGTCTGCATGTTGTCCTCCTTCTCCTCACTCCGTTATGGAGGAATTATGAGTGTCCTGTGTATGGTGTCTGCATGTCGCACTCCTTCTCCTCTCCCTGGTATGGAGGAATTATGAGTGTCCTGTGTATGGTGTCTGCATGTCGCCCTCCTTCTCCTCACTCTGGTATGGAGGAATTATGAGTGTCCTGTGTATGGTGTCTGCATGTCGCACTCCTTCTCCTCACTCCGTTATGGAGGAATTATGAGTGTCCTGTGTATGGTGTCTGCATGTCGCACACCTTCTGTTCACTCCGGTATGGAGGAATTATGAGTGTCCTGTGTATGGTGTCTGCATGTCGCACTCCTTCTCCTCACTCTGGTATGGAGGAATTATGAGTGTCCTGTGTATGGTGTCTGCATGTTGTCCTCCTTCTCCTCACTCTGGTATGGAGGAATTATGAGTGTCCTGTGTATGGTGTCTGCATGTTGTCCTCCTTCTCCTCACTCCGGTATGGAGGAATTATGAGTGTCCTGTGTATGGTGTCTGCATGTTGTCCTCCTTCTCCTCACTCCGTTATGGAGGAATTATGAGTGTCCTGTGTATGGTGTCTGCATGTCGCCCTCCTTCTCCTCACTCTGGTATGGAGGAATTATGAGTGTCCTGTGTATGGTGTCTGCATGTTGTCCTCCTTCTCCTCACTCGGGTATGGAGGAATTATGAGTGTCCTGTGTATGGTGTCTGCATGTTGTCCTCCTTCTCCTCACTCCGTTATGGAGGAATTATGAGTGTCCTGTGTATGGTGTCTGCATGTCGCACTCCTTCTCCTCACTCTGGTATGGAGGAATTATGAGTGTCCTGTGTATGGTGTCTGCATGTTGTCCTCCTTCTCCTCACTCCGGTATGGAGGAATTATGAGTGTCCTGTGTATGGTGTCTGCATGTTGTCCTCCTTCTCCTCACTCCGTTATGGAGGAATTATGAGTGTCCTGTGTATGGTGTCTGCATGTCGCCCTCCTTCTCCTCACTCTGGTATGGAGGAATTATGAGTGTCCTGTGTATGGTGTCTGCATGTCGCCCTCCTTCTCCTCACTCCTGTATGGAGGAATTATGAGTG
This sequence comes from Aquarana catesbeiana, assembly GCF_042186555.1. NCBI lineage: Eukaryota > Metazoa > Chordata > Amphibia > Anura > Ranidae > Aquarana > Aquarana catesbeiana. The sequence continues at coordinate 21,297,595 of NC_133334.1, forward strand.
TCCTGTGTATGGTGTCTGCATGTTGACCTCCTTCTCCTCACTCCTGTATGGAGGAATTATGAGTGTCCTGTGTATGGTGTCTGCATGTTGTCCTCCTTCTCCTCACTCCGGTATGGAGGAATTATGAGTGTCCTGTGTATGGTGTCTGCATGTCGCCCTCCTTCTCCTCACTCTGGTATGGAGGAATTATGAGTGTCCTGTGTATGGTGTCTGCATGTCGCCCTCCTTCTCCTCACTCCGGTATGGAGGAATTATGAGTGTCCTGTGTATGGTGTCTGCATGTTGACCTCCTTCTCCTCACTCCTGTATGGAGGAATTATGAGTGTCCTGTGTATGGTGTCTGCATGTTGTCCTCCTTCTCCTCACTCCGGTATGGAGGAATTATGAGTGTCCTGTGTATGGTGTCTGCATGTTGTCCTCCTTCTCCTCACTCCTGTATGGAGGAATTATGAGTGTCCTGTGTATGGTGTCTGCATGTTGTCCTCCTTCTCCTCACTCCGGTATGGAGGAATTATGAGTGTCCTGTGTATGGTGTCTGCATGTTGTCCTCCTTCTCCTCACTCCGTTATGGAGGAATTATGAGTGTCCTGTGTATGGTGTCTGCATGTTTCACTCCTTCTCCTCACTCCTGTATGGAGGAATTATGAGTGTCCTGTGTATGGTGTCTGCATGTCGCACTCCTTCTCCTCACTCCGGTATGGAGGAATTATGAGTGTCCTGTGTATGGTGTCTGCATGTCGCCCTCCTTCTCCTCACTCCGGTATGGAGGAATTATGAGTGTCCTGTGTATGGTGTCTGCATGTTGTCCTCCTTCTCCTCACTCCTGTATGGAGGAATTATGAGTGTCCTGTGTATGGTGTCTGCATGTCGCACACCTTCTGTTCACTCCTGTATGGAGGAATTATGAGTGTCCTGTGTATGGTGTCTGCATGTCGCACTCCTTCTCCTCTCCCTGGTATGGAGGAATTATGAGTGTCCTGTGTATGGTGTCTGCATGTCGCCCTCCTTCTCCTCACTCCTGTATGGAGGAATTATGAGTGTCCTGTGTATGGTGTCTGCATGTCGCCCTCCTTCTCCTCACTCCTGTATGGAGGAATTATGAGTGTCCTGTGTATGGTGTCTGCATGTCGCACACCTTCTGTTCACTCCGGTATGGTGGAATTATGAGACAGACTGACAAAGGGCAATCTGAATCATCGCTGTAAAATAAACAGCAGTGTGTACACATTGGTATAATAAACACTCTGCTGAATGCTGGGGAATAAGAGTTCTGAAATTATCCGACATATACAAATAAAGAATGCGGAGGAACAAAGAAGCAGAATAGGAGAGGAAAACATTAACAATAAAAGGATTAAAAAAAAAAAAAAGGGAAGGAAGATGGAGAGAAAAAAAAAGCGAAAGCAAAAGAATAAAATAAACAGAGATGGAGAGAAAGATAGAATGATGAAGGGAAGTAGAGGGAGATGGACAGAGGAGGAGAGAGCAGGAGAGTGGAAGCCTGGTGAGAGGAAGGGGAAGAGGAGAAAGATGAAGAGGGGAAAGTGTAGGCCAGAGAGAGGATTAGGAAGAGAGAGAAATAGGGAACAGGGGGCAAGAGTGTGAGCGAGCAACAGGGGGCAAGAGTGTGAGCGAGCAACAGGGGGCAAGAGTGTGAGCGAGCAACAGGGGGGCAAGAGTGTGAGCGAGCAACAGGGGGGCAAGAGTGTGTCAGCGAGCAACAGCGGGCAAGAGCGTAAGCGAGCAACAGGGGGCAAGAGCGTGAGCGAGCAACAGGGGGCAAGAGCGTGAGCGAGCAACAGGGGGCAAGAGCGTGAGCGAGCAACAGCGTGAGCGAGCAACAGGGGGTAAAAGCAAGCAACAGAGTGTGAGGAAGAGAGAGTGCGAACTCCACCCAAATTTGGATGAGCCGGTACTCCCATCACCTGATTGAACCAGTGAGACTTACGGTCAACACAACCCGGTCACCTTATTTCCTTTTTCTTAGAGTAAGAAAGAGAGCGGGACATCGAGCAAAATGGAGAGCGTGCAAGTGAGAGAGCGACCAAGAGAAAACATGAGGGGGGGGGGGGGGGGAGGAAGAGAAAAGAGTGAAAGAGAAAAGAGAGGAAGATTAGAGAAAGAGATTTGGGGGGGGGGGGGGGAAGCAGAGTGAGCCTTGTACACCACTATAAGTCCCCCCCCCCCCTCCCCCGGGTGGTTCCATTACTCACTGTGTGGCTTTGACAATATCCCAGTTGCTGTAGTCCTCCAGCACCGGCGGGTTGGCCATCTCCTGGTCTGGTTGTCCTCCATGTTGGTGGTGGTGCCCATGTTGGTGCCCATGGGGATGCTTACACTGAGGACACAGAGAGAGAAGACAATAAAGTAGAAGTGACCACCACGACATGGATGATGATGGTCACAGTTGCTTGTGCTCACAACCGAACCATCAAGCCATCCAATGGCTGGTGTCATTACTGATCACATGTGCATCACCGTGGCAACTGCAGATCAGATAGAGGCCAAGATGGCGGCATCCATTGGCTGTAATCATTATTATTATACAGGATTTATATCGCACCAACACTTTACACAGCTCTGTACAATGTAGAGGGGGGGGGGGGGGGGACAGTACAATTACAGTAATGGATTGAGTTCCACTTTAAATATAAAGGGAGGAAGAGTTCTCCTTTAAGCCCATCCTGAGCAGAAGGACTACAAGTCCCAGCACAGCCATGCAGAATATTTTAGAGGGGGGGTCACCAGTCCAGGTGTAGCACAGAGCTCCCCTCCCCCCTCTCTCATGTGGGGCTCCCTCATCCCTAAATCCTGCCTATTGGGGCGAGGCCTGAGTTGAAAAAAAAAAAAACAATAATCCGCTGGCCACTTACCGGGGAGCTCATGGTGACCCCGCTCCGTCTCCAGCCGCTTCCCTGTGTCACCACGAGCACACACTTCCTGGTTACCAGGTACAGCGCTCATCTGATTGGCGGAGCGCTCTCCAAGTCCCACCCGCTCACTCCGCCCTGTCACTCAACGCGGAAGGACCAATGGGAGCGAGACGAGGCAAGGGGGGTGTGTCCGGTGTTTCGTCAGATTCGGCGACCTGACACATTCTTGTCTGCTGAGGCGCAGACGCAGAGTGGGCGGGAAAACTGCTCTGACTGGAAATAGATGTTGGAGAAGAGGAGGGAGGGGGAGGTGCAGGGAGGGTGTACTGGGGTAATAAACATTCCACACACACCTGACATTTGGGGTGAAGTAATCCCAACACTACTTGTCTGCCGGACACTGTCACCCCCTTACTGCCCAGGCCAATATTCAACTTATTCACACTTTGAATGATTGTGCGGCCATTCAGTGCCCACCAGTGCTGCCTATCACTGCCCACCAGTGCTGACAATCAGTGCTCACCAGTGCTGCCTATCACTGCCCATCAGTGCCCATCAGTGCTGCCAATCAGTGCCCACCAGTGCTGTCTATCAGTGCCCATCAGTGATGCAAATCAGTGCCCACCAGTGCTGCCTATCAGTGCCCAGTGCCCACCAGTGCTGCCTATCACTGCCCATCCGTGCTGCCAATCAGTGCCCACCAGTGCTGCCTATCACTGCCCATCCGTGCTGCCAATCAGTGCCCACCAGTGCTGCCTATCACTGCCCATCAGTGCTGCCAATCAGTGCTCACCAGTGCTGCCTATCACTGCCCACCAGTGCTGTCTATCAGTGCCCATCAGTGCTGCCAATCAGTGCCCACCAGTGCTGCCTATCACTGCCCATCAGTGCTGCCAATCAGTGCCCACGAGTGCTGCCAATCAGTGCCCACCAGTGCTGCCTATCACTGCCCACCAATGCTGCCAATCACTGCCCACCAGTACTGCCAATCAGTGCCCACCAGTGCTGCCTATCACTGCCCATCAGTGCTGCCAATCAGTGCTCACCAGTGTTGCCAATCAGTGCCCATCAGTGCTGTCAATCAGTGCTGCCAATCAGGGCGTTTAACCATTGTCACTGTATATGTATTTCTAATCAGATAAAGATTTCATAAACAGGAGCACCAGTCACTTTATATGCTATTTACATTAATTACACCCTTTTGGAGTCACTGTTCACTTAATGTACTAATTATGTTTATCTGAATATGGATTTATCAGTGAAGTTTTATATACACGTTTTTTAATAAGACACGTATTATTTAAAGCAGCGCCACATCCACCTTTTAAACACCCTATTCATTTTTGACCCTACTTCGGTATTTAGTCAGAGTGGAGGCAGCAATTACACACACACCAATAAGTAAATAGCGGCGGCATTCATATGTAAATAACAGCGGCTGACGGCATTGATATGTATATCATGTCCCCCTGAGGTCATATCCACAGTAATCTCTAGCAACCAATCAACAAGCAGAAATCATGTGCTGTAACCTCTAGCAACTAATCAGTGAGCTAGAGGTTACAGTGGTTTACGTGAAATTGTGGGCGTGGCTTACATGGGCGTGGCTCAATGGGGTTTGGTTAGAGTCTGAGATGAATGAGGGATGGAGAAGGAAAGGGGGAAGGGGGTTAGAGGGAGAGGGATGGAGGGACAGCAGGCCCAGATCCTACACCACAATAGCAATGTGTGTTTCAGAGTTTAACAACCAGCAGATAAAGATACTCCAAACACCTGGTGTTGGCGCTTCAATCATCCCGACACATGGTTGTTATGGTGTCAGGATGATTGAAGCACATTATTTCTATTATTACATTGTAATATAAAATGAAATCATTCAACTCACCATAATGCAGAATCAGTGGGACCACTGAGCGTGTCACCTGCCACGTCGCCTGCCACCAGATGCCATCAGGTTCCCCCAGCAGAGTCCGTCCTTACATCAGGGGCCCCCAGCAGAGTCCGTCCTTACATCAGGTGTCCCCAGCAGAGTCTGTCCTGACATCAGGTGCCCCAGCAGAGTGCCTCCTTCCATCAGGCATTCCCAGCGGAGTGCCTCCTTACATCATGTGTCCCCAGGACAGTACCGCTTACATCAGGTATCCCCAGTGGAGTGCCTCTTACATCAGGTGTCCCCAGTACAGTACCTCTTACATCAGGTGTCCCCAGCTGAGTGCCTCTTACATCAGGTGTCCCCAGCGGAGTGCCTCTTACATCAGGTGTCCCCAGTGGAGTGCCTCAAATCAGTTCCCCCAGCGGAGTGTTGTCTGCAGATGGAGTGTTGGCTGCAGTCTAGCTACATCTCCTCAAGAGTGGTGACAAGGGGAGAGAGGTGTGTGGGTGGAGGCATGGTGACTTGGGGTGCTACAGGCTGACTTGGAGAAGGGTGGAGGCATGGTGGTGATTTGGGGGTGCAGGCATTATGGTGACCTGGGGGGTGCAGGCATGGTGGTGACTAGGCCGGAGGGGTGCAGGCATGGTGGTGACTAGGCCGGAGGGGGTACAGGCATGATGATGACTTGGGGGAGGGGGTGCAGGCATGGTGATGACTTGAGGGAGGGTGTGCAGGCATGGGGGGAACGGGATGCAGGCATGGTGTTGTCATGGGGGGAGGCGGGTGCAGGCATGGTGTTGACATGGGGGAGGGGGTGCAGGTTTGGTGGTGACATGGGGGGGAACAGGTATGGTGATGACATGGGGGAGGGGGGCAGCTATAGTGGTGACATGGGGCGAGGGGGCAGCAGGTATGGTGGTGATATGGGGGGAGGGGGTGCAGGTTGAATGGCGACATGGGGGGAACAGGTATGGTGATGACATGGGGGAGGGGGGAAGGTATGGTGGTGATATGGGGGAGGGGGCTGCAGGTATGGTGGTGATATGGGGGTAGGGGGCTGCAGGTATGGTGGTGATATGGGGGGAGGGGGCTGCAGGTATGGTGGTGATATGGGGGGAGGGGGTTGCAGGTTATGGTGGTGACACGGGGGAGAGGGGGGAAGCAGGTATGGTGGTGACACGGGGAGAGGGGGGAAGCAGGTATGGTGGTGACACGGGGGGGGGGGGAGCAGGTATGGTGGTGACACGGGGGGAGGGGGGAAACAGGTATGGTGGTGACACGGGGGAGCAGGTATGGTGGTGACACGGGGGAGGGGGAAAACAGGTATGGTGGTGACATGGGGGGACGAGGTGCAAGGGGGAGCCAAGACCATCAGTGCACTGTCCCCAGCCAGCGGAGCCCCAGTCCATCCATCAGTGTGACTGTGTCCCTGCTCATCGCAAGGGGGGAGCCAGGACCATCAGTGCACTGTCCCCAGCCAGCGAGCCCCGGTCCTTCCATGAGTGGCGCTCGTCGGACACTGTCACACACAGGGCAGAGCGGAGGGTTGGCGGCGGCGACTGAACATTTCCTTGTGTTCAGTGGAGAGCGGGGAGGGGTCGCCAATCCCTGTAGCCAATAGGCTTCAGTGTACAATAGAATTTTCTATTTGTACACTGAAGAGAGAAGCCGATTGGCTGCCCCTCTCCCCTGCACTGAACACAAGGGGACAATCGGGACACAGAGTGGAAGAAATGGAGATGGTTCAGGAGGATAACTAGACAGGCAGTGGTTGATATTCAAGATATGACAAAAAATCATGAAGAAGTGTTGAACTCTCTGTTGGATCAGATGGATAATCATGAAAATAGAGACCGTAGGCAGAATATATGTATAAGGGGCCTGCCTGAGATAAAACAACACACTGAACTGCTTCCAAAAGTGATCAGTCTATTCCAGTCAATTCTGGGGACATCTGTACCGGATGAGATTGAAATAGACAGAGTGCACCGTGTCCTTCTCCCAACCCCCCAAAATACAGAGAGACCAAGAGATGTCATTTGTAAAATGCACAGATAGATATCCAGTAAAAGAAGCCATTATGAAAGCAGTCCGCGATAAACCCACGATTGATTTTGAGGTTGCACAAATAGCTTTGTTTCCAGATCTATCACATAGAACACTTATGCAACGAAGAATGAGTAAACCTCTGCTGGAAGCCCTACGGGCAGGTGATGTCAAAAATCGTTTAAGGTTATAGCAACATGGAATGGGAAAACAGCAAACAATTCAAACTAAAGATGACCTACAGCATTTCATAGAACTGCTGGAGCTACCTCACGTGGACTTTCCAGATTGAAGATCGAATAACTGTAATGCCGCGTACACACAAGCGGAATTTCCGACAGAAAGAGTCCGACGGGAGCTTTTCATCGTATACTCCAATCGTGTGTATGCCCCATCGGCCTTTTTCTGTCGAAAATTCAGACGGACTTAGATAGAGAACATGCTTGTCTGTATGCTGTTCCGATGCACCAAAAACGACGCATGCTCTGAAGCAAGTACGAGACGGAAGCTATTGGCTACTGGATATTGAAATTCCGTTTTCTAGACCTGTCGTACGTGTTGTACGTCACTGCGTTCTGGACGGTCGGAATTTGGTGTGACCGTGTGTAGGCAAGACAGCTTGAGCGGAATTCCGTCGGAACTCCATCAGAAAAACCTTCAGAGTTTATTCCGATGGCAAAACCAGTCGTGTGTACAGGGCATTAGTCATCATTACAATGACCAGAACGGTGGCAACAGGTGCCTGCTAAAGGCAGAGGGAAAAATCATTTGGACAGACAGGATTATAATTTAGCCCTAGAAGGACATACCTGAATAGGGGGTGAGGTCAATAGGAAAGGAGTTAACTGCCTAGAGTAAGAATGGGAAGAAGGGATTATGTAGATTGTAAAGATATGGATGGGGGGGGGGATTCCTTAATTTTTTGTTTTTTTTTCCTTTCTCTCTCTTCCTCTCTCTCCCCCCTCTCCTCTACTGTTTGAATCCCTGATGCAAAATGCTGAAGTATTGTGAAATAATAATGTTATAGGAATATAAATGTTCATGTTTTTTAATAATCTCTCCCCCAATAGGTTGGTGCCAAGACAAGGGACTTTGTTTTCTGCCAAGGGGCAGAAGGGGAGGGGACTCCGGACATGGGTGGTACACCCCCTGCCCGTACCCATCTACCCCTTAGGGGGTGTTCGACACACGGTGGTATATTATGTTATTTGTCATGGAAGTCTTTTGTCGCGGTTTGTGGGGGTGTTTTTTTTTCCTCTCATTAGATGCAGCCAAGGGGAGAAAACACATAGGGTTTGAACAAATACCGACCGAGAGCAACAACATAATAAGAGACCCATGGAACTATATGTACTGAGATAATGGCAGGTAGAATAAAGATTGTATCATATAATGTGAGAGGGCTTTGTTCATCTGGTAAGAGGGGCCGTCTCTAGCACGAACTGCGTCACATGAAGACAGAGATAGTGTTTCTGCAGGAGACGCACTTCGTGACAGGGTCGGCTCCTTGTATGCCTCTTTTTCCATATAATCAATGGTTCCATGCACCATCACCAGTTCCAAGGGCTAGAGGAGTTACAATAGCTATCCATAAATCATGCCCCTTGGTACCTACAGAAATACGAGTAGACCCTGAGGGTCATTTTCTCTTCGTTAAGGGTAAGATCCAGGGCCAGTGTTATACCTTTGGTACTATATATGCCCCCAATAATCATACTGTTAAATTTCGAATACCTTGGATATTCTGGGGGAGTTTAGCGAAGATTTTTTGGTTGTGGGAGGGGACTTTATTATTACTTTGGATCCCAGTTTGGATACCTCTTTGAGGAAAACCTTTTTGTCCCATGGAACTTTAAGGCATATTAAGCAGCGCCTTCGCTCTCTGCATTTGGTAGACAGTTGGAGGGTGATGCATGAGCGAGCCAGGGATTTCAGTTACTATTCCAAAACACATAACACATATTCAAGGATTGACTTGTCGATGGCGGATCAGTATTACATGAATTATGTGTGCTCATCTACTATCGAGTCGATCACTATATCAGACCATGCTCCAATAAGTTTAAGGATTTGTTCTGCATCTGTTGATAGTACGGAACGAACATGGCGTTTGAATGAATCTATTTTGGATGATAAACAGAATGCGGAGTCCCTGCATTAGCATTATATTTTGAAATTAATACAACTGAAGAGGTATCCGATCAAGTGGTAAGGGAGGCCCATAAGGCAATTATCAGAGGGGAATGGGTATGCGTATTGGAAAAGAGAGACAGAGGGAAATGGTAGAGCTTTTGGAGGAAATCCATAAACTTGAAATTAAACATAAGGCCCATTTAAATCCCGGGGATGTACAGAGATTGGAGAAATTGCGGGTCGACCTGAAGCAGATTCTTGATCGGAAATTTCAAAATAAGCGTAGGTATTTCGCCCACCGTTTCTATGAACAGGGGAATAAGGGTGGGAAGTTACTGGCTAGACAATTAAAGAAGCAACAATAGTCACACCATTTTCACACTTTAAAGGTACGCGATATACATATAGTGGATTCCACAGCAATAGCAGCTGAATACCACAGCTTCTATAGCTCTTAGTATAATATAGATCCAGCCTCTACAGGAGCTGCAGAGGATGGACGTGCGGATAGAATTCAGGAATATCTTAAGGCTTCAGATTTGCAGTCCATCCCGTCTGCGGCCCTGGAAGAAATGGAAAGGGCAATCTCTATGGAAGAGCTGGGTGGAGTGATTGCTGCTTTGCCAATGGGTAAAAGCCCGGGACCAGACAGCTTTACAAATACGTACTATAAAAAGTTTTCCTCAATTTTACTGGCCCCTCTTTGTAGGTTCCATCTCAGCTTCAAACCCATTGCCCCCAGAGGCATTGCTGACCTATTGTTGACCTATGTGACCGTTCTCCTGAAGCCGGGGAAGGACCCTCAGCATTGTGATCCCCTCCAGCAACAATAGATCCCCCAACAGCCAGCATCATTAGACCCTCCAGCACACCCCAGCACCCCTTGCCGTTATACACAGTACCATTCAGCACTGGAGGTGCCAGAACTGCATTCCTCTTGAAAAAAGCTTTGGTTGTATCTGATTAAGCAATGCGTTGCCTTTTCCCAGCATGGTTGAGTGCTCACTTCTCCATCAGTGAACATATACACCCTCACTAAGGAGCCTGGGGTGCACAATGTTTATTCAGTACCAATGGGAAGCTGCAATTGGGCATGGGCTTTTGCTCAGGGAATGAGTGGGACTGAGGCTAGAAGGTAGTGTGTACTGGATGGAGGGCTTGGGTTCTGGTTAGGCAGGGTTGGGTTTCTCCTCAGGAGGTCCCAAAATGGTGATATTTTTGTGCCCCGGCCTGACCATCACAGGAACTCTGGGAAGACCCATGCAAGGGACCACAGTGAGCCTCTTGAATCATCCAAGCCAAGTAAGAAAGAGTTAAAGTGTTACTAAACCCAGGACCCTGCATTCACTATATCTGGAGTACACAGAACATGGAAATGCAATTATTTTAGTTAATATAAACTGCTAAATTCCCTTTTTTAATCAGCAGTATATAGTATTCTTGTGACTTCTACTTCTTCTGGTTAAAGCTTGTAGGAGGAGTTTTCACTGTACTCTGACTGTCCTGTTAGGCTGCAGGACCCCTGACCCTCTGTCTGGACAGTGCTGATTGGCCCTGTGGTGATCACATGCACCTCCCTAAGAAAAAAAACACTCCAGCGATGCACACCAAATTGAGCATGTGCAGAGTGACTCCAAAGGCTCTGTACCATCAGGAGATGGATTGTTGAAGAAGGGGAGGATCAGAGAAGACAGGATCAAACAGCCTTTTTACACTGTGTGCAGGATTAACCCTTAGGTTCCACATTGGGTATAACAAGCATGCTTTACTGTATGTACAAACTGATTTTACTTGTTGTGGGTTTAGTAACAATTTAATTAATGTACAATTACCAAAAGGGTATAGTCATTTCCTGAGATTAAAGTGACTCAGTCGCTTCCCAAAAAAAAAAAATACAAAGCCTGGCTTCTGTAATAGATAACACTGATTACTCACCATCTGGGCGTTCAGCAAGTCAGAATTCTTCAAGCCATACGGGCTACGGCAAAATCTTCATCATTTAACAATATGGTTTGGGTGGCCCATACATCACTACTGTTTCTTTCAGCGATGGGATCAGCTTAAGGACCCGCAGAGTGGGGAGAAATGTTATGCAACACACCCAGATAGAGCTTCACATGAAAGAACGCATCCCCAGCATCCCTTTAGACATACACACACCTTCCTGCTGGGTGCTGCAGATTTTAACTGAGCAATCTGCTGATCAGTTGCTTGAGCATGCATGTCTAAAGATATGCAAGAGATATGTTCTTGCATGTAACGCTTGGGAAAAAATGCTTGATGGCAGGGAAAGGTAATACCTGTAAGAGGCAGTCAATGACAGTACAGATTAGCAGAAGAAGAGAGTGAAGTTGTTCAGGCAGGGAATGAAGGTAGGCTCGAGATAGCTGCTGGAGCTTCAAAGGGGTATATTTCAGAGATGCAAGTTTGCAGGGAACTGAGCGTAATCAGTTTCAACACAGGAGAGGGCTTGCTACAAGTGTGGTAACAAAATGGTAGGACTAGAGATCAGCTTTAATGAAATCAGCAATAAAAAAGACAAAATATATTAAAAACTGCATATTTTATTCAGGAAAAATATCAAGTGAGTTGTCCATAACACTGAACTATACAAGAGAGACATTCTGCTCAGACCTCGCACAAACTCTCCACCTTCAGGTTCATGTATTCTATTTTCAAAGGATAGACAAACTCCAGACTCCCAGCTGTGGTGACACTACAGATCCCACCATTGGGAGTCATGCCTGTGGCGGTCAGAGTCTTGCAATGCCTCCTGGGACTTGTAGTTCTTCAACAGTTTGAGTGCCGAAGATTGGCTGCAACTGAGAGGATCAACTATTTATTGCAAGGGCTCTGGATATAAAAATGAAAAGATTTAGATACACTACACAGGCAAGCTATGATAACACTCCTCAGTTAGAGCTATTGGAAGAAGCATAGCTTCTGTAGTGGGCAGGCTGCTCGGTTATCCTCCTAGTGGCATGGTGTAGCCCTTGTCACCTTCCTACACTACATACACACTGTTCTTCTTTGAGATATGATTTCTGATTTTAGCACTAGTCCTGCTGGCAGTGATCATACTCATCTCAACCATTCTGATACCACGCAGATCTGTTTATAGAAGATGTTTTCTACTAGCCCTGAAAAATGTTGCGCAGATCCCCAAAACGTGTTGGTTTCCTTCAATAAACTTTTGCTCTGAAATATGATTCCAGATATGAAGTCCTGCTGGCAGTGATCATACTCATCTCAACCATTCTGATACCACACAGATCTGTTTATGGAAGATGTTTTCTACTAGCCCTGAAAAATGTTGCGCAGACCCCCAAAAGGTGTTGGTTTCCTTCAATAAACTTTTGCTCCGAAATATGATTCCAGATATGAAGCCCTGCTGGCAGTGATCATCATACTCATCTCAACCATTCCTAAACCACACAGATCTGCGTACAGTATATAAGATGTTTATTACTAGAAAAACATGGCGCAGATCTTCAAAATGTGTTGGTTTCCTTCAATACATTTTTTCTTTAAGATATGATTCCAGATATTATCAACATTGCTCATTTCAACTATTCCAATACCACGCGGATCTGTTCATGGAAGATGTTTACTACTAGTCCTGAAAAATGTGGCACAGATTCCCGAGATGTGTTGTTTCCTTCAATAAACTTTTGCCTCAGGATTTGAATCCAGATATTATCACAAGCTTTGCTATGACCATGAGCATATTTATCTCCACCTTTCCTATACCACATAGATCTGTTTAGGTAGGATGATTGCTACTAGAACTGAAAAATGTGGCACAGATCTCCAAAATGTGTTGGTTTTCTTCAATACGTTTTTTTCGTCACGATATGATTCCAGATATCAACATTACTCATCTCAACCATTCCAATACCACACAGATCTGTTTATGGAAGATGTTTACTACTAGCTCTGAAAAATGTGGCACAGATTCCTGAAACGTGTTGGTTTCCTTCAATAAACTTTTTCTTTGAGATGTGATTCTAGATATTAGTACAAGCCCTGCTGACTCGATCATACTCATCCCAACCATTCCAATAGCATAACAATCTGTTTATATAAAATGTTTACTAATAGACCTGAAAAGTGTGGCGCAGATCTCCAAAACATGTTGGTTTTCTTCAATAAGCTTTTTCTTCAAGATATATTTCTAAATATTAGCACAAGCCCTGCTGACAGTGATCATACTTATCTCAACCATTCCTCTACCACACAGATCTGTGTATATAAGATGTTTATTGCAAGCCCTGAAAAATGTAGCGCAGATTCCCCAAACATGTTGGTTTCCTTCAATAAACTTTTGCTTTGAGATGCGATTCCAGATATTAGCACAAGCCCTGCTGACAGTGATCATACTCATCTCAGCCATTCCTATACCACACAGATCTGTGTATATAAGATGTTTTTTTGACTAGCTCTTAAAAAAATGGGGTGCAGATTGCCAAAATGTGTTGGTTTTCTTCAATAGGTTTATGCTTAAAAATATGATTCCAGATATTAGCACAAGCCCTGCTGACAGCGATCATACTCAACACAACTGTTCCTTTACCACACAGATCTGTTTATGGAAGATGTTTACTACTAGCCCTGAAACATGTGGCACAGATTCCTGAAACGTGTTGGTTTCCTTCAATAAACTTTTGCTTTGAGATGTGATTCTAGATATCAGTACAAGCCCTGCTGACAGTGATCATATTCATCTAAACCTTTCCTATAGCATACTGATCTGTTTGTATAAAATGTTTATTACTAGCCTTGAAAAATGTGGCGCAGATCTCCAAAACATGTTGGTTTCCTTCAATAAGCCTTTCTTCGAGATATGATTCCAAATCTTAGCACAAGCCCTGTTGACAGTGATCATACTCATCTCAAATGTTCCTTTACCACCCAGATCTGTGTGTATAAGATGTTTATTGCAAGCACTGAAAAATGGGATGCAGATCCCCAAAACATGTTGGTTTACTTAAAAAAGTTATTTAGTCAAGCTATTATTTCAGATATCAACATTACTCATTTCAACCATTCCAATACCACACAGATCTGTTTAAGGAAGATGTTTACCACTAGCCCTGAAAAATGTGGCGCAGGTTCCCGAAACGTGTTGGTTTCCTTCAATAAAATTTTGGTTTGAGATGCGATTCCAGATATTAGCACAAGCCCTGCTGCCAGTGATCATACTCATCCCAGTTGTTTCAATAAGCCTTTCTTCGAGATATGATTCCAAATCTTAGCACAAGCCCTGTTGACAGTGATCATACTCATCTCAAATGTTCCTATACCACCCAGATCTGTGTGTATAAGATGTTTATTGCAAGCACTGAAAAATGGGATGCAGATCCCCGAAACATGTTGGTTTACTTAAAAAAGTTATTTAGTCAAGCTATGATTCCAGATATCAACATTACTCATCTCAACCATTCCAATACCACACAGATCTGTTTATGGAAGATGTTTACCACTAGCCCTGAAAAATGTGGTGCAGGTTCCCGAAACGTGTTGGTTTCCTTCAATAAAATTTTGCTTTGAGATGCGATTCCAGATATTAGCACAAGCCCTGCTGCCAGTGATCATACTCATCCCAGTCGTTTCTATACCATACACATCTGTTTATATAAAATGTTTATTACTAGTCTTGAAAAGTGTGGCGCAGATTCCCAAAACGTGTTGGTTTCAGTAAGCTTTTGCTTCAAGATATGATTCCAGAGATTAGCACAGGCCCTTCTGACAGTAATCATACTCAACTCAGCCATTCCTATACCAATCTGATCTGTTTATATAAGATCTTTACTACTAGCCCTGAAAAACGTGGTACAGATCCACAAAACATGTTGGTTTCCTTCAATAAGCTGTGAAAATGCAGCAGCTCATATGTGCAATATCAGAATAGCAACCTCAATGACATGTCTAGATCATTAATGAGCCATGAGAAGCACGCATTATGGAGCTTTACACATTCTTTCCTTGGTAGGTGGGGTATACGCTGTATATATACAGTATGGGTATACGTTGTAAGTCCATTCTTCTAGTGCAGACGTTGTTTTAAAAAATGCAGCTGAGGGTAGGTAGCTGTGGAAGGCATTATGAGGTCCTGGCTTTTTTATTTTCTAAAATCAGTTTTCTCTCCAAAAGTTGTATTTCAGATTTAATTATGTCTTTTGACAACCCAAGTTTTTTTTTTCTTTTTAAATAGAAAATGAAATTTTGTGTGCTTTGTAAAACAAAAAAAATGTCCAATAAGAATAGCTGTTTCTTAAAAAAAAAATAGAACAGTACTTTTACAGTTTCACCATGAATTTTCATTGTTTTCCCTGAACTATATCGTGGCAATTAAAATATTCCTGGCAGCAACCGATACGGGACGGCATCCGTATAGAGCTTCCAGTCTTTGCCGTACTTGCTGGAGCATCGATGCTCGTCGCGGATGCAGCGATGGACGAGCAGGATGGTCATGTAGATGATATAGAAATAAGGCAGTAAGTGGTCGAACCCACAGGCCAGGCAGTAGGACAGAGATCCCATCAGGTCTCCGGTGTAGTTCATGTGACGGGCCAGCCCCCAGAAGCCGGAGATCATGAGCTTGCTATGGTGCTTCTTGCTGTCAGTAGATGTGTAAGAACATTCGATGAATTTCGGCTTCTTGCCCCAGATGACGCAGTTGCCGTTGGTGCGCCTGAACAGGTCTTTCTGATGGTTGGTCATCCTGAAGATGTAGTACCCAACAAGCCCCAGCAAAAGTATTGCTGCAGAAGCTGTTGTTGAGAGCTGTACTGGGTTGTACACCAAATATAAACCCTGAAAAAAAGAAAATACATATTAAATATTAATATTAATACAATTGACTTAATAAAATTGCATTTTTTAACCATTTGAAAAGTTCATCGTTATGGATGAATTTTAAAGTGAAACTATAGGGCAAAAACAAAAATAATATATATAAGATATAGTCTGTCAATAGCATTGATACAGAGGTTTTTGGTTTCCTCAAAACTACGCCCCCACCCCCCATAACTATTTATAAAAGTTTGCAAATATCTCAGCATTCATGATGTAATATGTCTAATATGGTAATTTCCTATGATCGCCAGCTCCATCTAGTGGCCATAATGCAGGATTTTTCTTGAAATACCGCTATCAGGAAAATGTTGCATTATGGCCACTAGATGGTACTGACAATCATAAGAAATAAGCATATTAGACACATTGGCGCACATTTATTAAAACTGAAGCAGAGAGAAACTTGAGCTATCTGTTGTATCTGCTGTGGGAGGGTGGAAAAACTGAGTGATAGAGTGATAGACTGTCGTGGCCCGTGAGGGAGCCCCCTTTTTCGGGGGGGGGGGGGGGGTAAACTCAGGCCTGGAGCTTGGGAGCTGATGGTCCGGCAGATACAAACAATCTAGACGGTACCACAAAACTGAATGAGAACTGAATGAGAACTCTTCTGATATAAGGGAAGGGTCGGAGATAGTGGTGACATCATTGCCCAAATACAATATGGCCAGTGGTGATGTCACTGCTATCCCTGCCCCTTTGCTTACATGGCAGAGATTCCCTGTGATGTCAGCTGTTCCTTAGGAACCATTGAAAGCAGGAAGCTGTCATATACAGAAGTTGAAGAAATATTGCTTGTATATATGGATGCTTGACTCCCATCCAACAAGGAGCCGGACAAGCAAAAGTTTAGGTGTTCGTATGTATCGTTGACTCATCCTTACTGGAAATCATAGTAGAGAGATCTCACTGTTGTATTCAAGGCATATGACAAACCAGTGGCTCATACAGCCCACAAGGCCCTAACTATGACTGAAATATTCACTTCTGGATGGACTGACCCTTTAATAAATGATTCTTTTCCAGCTCTTGGATTGGTTGGCCCCTTCCACCCCTTTACCTGTAATGTGTAGAGGAAAGGCAACCAGACGCAGTCTCCCCATCCCAGGTACCAGCCGAAATGGTCGTGGCAGATGTCTATGGTTTTCAGGTACCAAGCTTCGTTCCAGAAGAAGTCCACCACATAGATGGCCTACATGCAAAAAAGTGGATGGTTAGCACCTTGTGTACATACCTAGAGTGGTAAGTTTTACATTTCTTATTAGATGCAAGGAAATCAAATGTGCAATTACCGACCAGTTTTCAGAAGATGTGGCTCGGGGTTGGGTGGACTGTGAGGGCAACTTGGTGACATTGAGGGACATAAATCTTTATTGACTATATGGTGAGGTCAAGTTAAACACAGGCTTACGCGTTTTGGCTTTATACCCAGCTAGCAAGGATAACTTGTCACAAATTTGTGGCAGTGTTGGACATAAATCTTTATTGACTATATGGTGAGGTCAAGTTAAACACAGACTTACGCGTTTTGGCTTTACACCCAGATAGCAAGGATAACTTGTCACAAATTTGTCACATATTTTTCAGGGGCAAGTTGTACACTTGCAGAGCACATGAAGCACAAGTTCTAGTTGACACTTTTCCAATTTGTAGCAAATTTTGCATGACAAGTCTCTAGCAAGGGCAAAGTTGCAGTGGTGAGTCTACAACAAGAGCTCTGCAAGTGACAGTGACCCCTGTGGTGGGATGACTATTGCACAACATAAGTGAACCAGAACTTGCAGAATGTTTGAAAAAGAAAGTTGATCTGGAGTCATGCAATGCGGACTTGCTGCAATGAAACCTGTGAAGCCTGGCAAGTCTAGCAATAGCTTAGCAAGTCATTTTCAAACTTGCAGCTCAATTGCTTGCTATCTGGGCAGCTGTATAGCCGAAACACGTAAGCCTGTGTTTTAACTGGATCTCACCCTGTAGTTAAAAAGATTTATGTCCATCAATGTCACTGAGTTGCTGGCTCTACTTTGTTGAATCGTTTGTCAGAATGTGGAGACACTCATGTCTGAGCACCAGTGATTCCAAGTTCGGTGGGTCCATGTAGTTGACTTGTACTTGGTGGACTGTTAGAGCATTGTGTGTATAGGGAAAAGGGAACTCAAATCAAATTCAGCACTTGTATATTACAACTTCCAGTGCTGCTTCCCTGAACCTCCAGTCTTCACAGGAAAGATGTACATCTAAACTGCAGGAATTCAGCCAGTCCAGCTGGCATACTATGATTTAAGTCTAATGATGTGCATGCCACCTCCTGGACTTATCTCTTTAGTTTACATCTGACAGTAGTATGAAGCTCCAGGAGCACAGCTATCACTACACTCCCAGAGCTCTAAAAAAAAAAAAAAAAAAAGACACTGGGGTTTAGACATGTGCAATTCGTTTAGTTACGAATTCGTTTAACAAATTTAGACAAATTCATTAATTCCAAACTTCCAAATATTCGAATAACCAATTTTTTCCGAAAATTCAGTTGCACCAGATTTTGCAGTCTCCAGTTTTAGTAAATCCACCCCCATGTCTTCTCACACACAGCTTCTCTGCCCATCACCTCTGCTGCCTAAGTGCCTAAAAACTGAGGGTGTGATATCGCTTTAAAAGTGTTTGGGATAAACTCAGGTCTATCCTTAGACAACAAAAGCTCAGCCTCGATGGACCATTCGGTCTTTTTCTGCCATCGATCTTCTATGTTCCTGAAAGGTGTTCAGCCTTCTTCATGAACAGAGTCTCAGAACTTACCTGGAGGACATTGACCAGGATCATGGAGTTGGTGACCTGTCCGTACAACTCCTGCTGCTTGGCTGCATAGGACAGGTTGATGAGGGTCCAAGCCACAATGCCCGGCCGCCCGTTGAAGAACAGCTTGAAGTCAAACCACTTTCCAATGCGAGGGTTAAATTCAATCCCCATCATGTAGTCATAGATGAAATTTCCGGTGAATTTACTGCCAGAAAACAGAGAATGAGAAATTATCATTGATAGATCTTCTAATGGCCCACAGAACTGGGATGTGTGGAATCGTTTTACTTCCTTATAATATTCCTATTTTGATGGTACATTGAGGAGGTCAGGAAGGTAGTTGTCAGAGCTCCTGGTAAGGTGAGTGATAGCGTACACCCTAAACCTCCCGCCAACTCTCCCTATAACCCCAACCCAGAACTCACAGAGACCTTTCCTGGAACCCCAACACCAACTCCTTCTAACTCTGTACCTACCCCTCCATGTAACCCCAACACTATCCCTCCATCTACCCCCAACACCAACCCCTTCTAACTCTGTATGTATCCCTCCATGTAACCCCAACACTATCCCTCCATCTAACCCCTACACCAACACCTTCTAACTTTGTATCTACCACTCCATCTAACCCTCACACTATCCCTCCATCTACCCCCAACTCCTTCTAACTCTGTATGTACCCCTCCATGTAACCCCAACACTACCCCTTCATCTACCCCCAACACCAACTCCTTCTAACTCTGTATGTACCCCTCCATGTAACCCCAACACTATCCCTCCATCTAACCCCAACACCAAACCCTTCTAACTTTGTATCTACCCCTCCATGTAACCCCAACACTACCCCTCCATCTACCCCCAACACCAACTTCTTCTAACTATGTATCTACCCCTCCATGTAACCCCAACACTATCCCTCCATCTAACCCCTACACCAACACCTTCTAACTTTGTATCTACCACTCCATCTAACCCTCACACTATCCCTCCATCTACCCCCAACCCCTTCTAACTCTGTATGTACCCCTCCATGTAACCCCAACACTATCCCTCCATGTAACCCCAACACCAACCCCTTCTAACTCTGTATCTACCCCTCCATCTACCCCCAACACCAACTCCTTCTAACTCTGTATCTACCCCTCCATGTAACCCTCACACTATCCCTCCATCTACCCCCAACCCCTTCTAACTCTGTATGTACCCCATCCATGTAACCCTCACACTATCCCTCCATCTAACCCCAACACCAACCCTTTCTAATTCTGTATCTACCCCTCCATGTAACACCAACACCAACCCCTTCTAACTTTGTATCTACCACTCCATCTAACCCTCACACTATCCCTCCGTGCAGGGCAGCCATCAGAAAGTTTTTGACCCCTCACACAGCTTCAGGCCTGGGTACAATCAGTTTAGACTAATCAGATTGGACTCCATATCTCCATACAATTAGATTGGACCAATCTGATTAATCTAAACTGATTGTATGGAGATTGGTCCAATTGGATTGGTCCAGTGTGACTGTATGGAGATTTGTCCAATCTGATTGTATGGGGATTGGTCCAATCTGATTGATACAATCTGATTCATCTGACTATATGGATAATAATTGCCTCTGATTGGTCCAATCTGATTGTATGGAGATTGGACCAATCCCCTACACAATCAGATTGGACCAATGTGATTGTATGGAGATTGATTTCCTCCGATTGTATGGAGATTGGTCCAATCTGATTGCATGGGGATTAGTCCAATGTGATTGTATGGAGATTGGTCCAATCTGATTGTATGGGGATTAGTCAAATGTGTTTGTATAGAGATTGGTTTAATGTGATTGTATGGGGATTAGTCCAATGTGATTCTATGGAGATTGTTCCAATGTGATTGTATGGGGATTAGTCCAAACTGATTGTATGGAGATTGGACTCCATATTTCCATGCAATTAGATTGGACCAATTTCCATACAATAAGATTGGATTAATCAGATTGGACTAATCAGATTGGACTCCATATTTCCTTGCAATTTTATCAATCTGATTAGTCCAATCTGATTAATCCGATTTGCATGTATGGAGATTGAGTGCCTCTAATTGGTCCAATCTGATTGCATAGAGATTGGTTCGATCTTAATGGTCCATACAATTGATTGGACCTTACCATACATCTTATGTATGGAGATTTGTCCTATCTGATTGGTTCAATCTGATTGTATGGAGATTGGTCCAGTCTGACTGTATAGAAATTGTTGTGATCTGATTGTATGGTGATTAGTGTGCACTGGTTGGTCGAATTTGATCATATGTTGATTTTTCTAATCTGATTGTATTGAGATTGGTTGCCTCTAATTGGTCCGATCTGATTGCATAGAGATTGGTTCCATCTTAATGGTCCAAACGATTGATTGGTCCTATCTTATGTATGGAGATTTGTCCAATCTGATTGTATGGAGATTGGTCCAGTCTGAATGTATAGAAATTGTTGTGATCTGATTTTATGGAAATTAGTGCACTCTGGTTGGTCCAATCTGATCATATGTTGATTGGTTCAATCTGATTGTACAGAGACCGGTCTGATCTGATTGGTCAAATCAATCAGTTTGTCACTCAAGAACTCATTTATTTGAATATTTAGAGTAGGATCGGATTTATCCTCAAAAGTCCATCACGCCAAGAGTTGTAGTTGTGGATGCCGAACACTCCCCCGCCCCCCCCCCCCCCCCTATAATCCTAATATAAACCCTCCTCTAATGCCGCGTACACACGGTCGGACTTTCCGGCATACTTGGTCCAGCGGACCAGAGTGTGCCGGACAATCCGCCCGTGTGTAGGCACCGGCGGACTTTTTCCCAAAAGCCCGCCGGACCTAGATTTGAAGAAAGTTCTAAATCTTTCCGCCGGACTCAGTTTCGGGCGGAAAGTCCGCTCGTGTGTGTGCTGGTCCGACGGAAAGCCCGCTCGTGTGTAGGCTGGTCCGACGGACCAGATACAACACGAGGGCAGAGTATTGCATCTCACGCTCGCTGCAATAGGAAAAACACATTTTCCTATTGCGGCGAGCGCGGGGCATACCAGGCCCTTAGGTCTGGTATGGATTATAAAGGGAAGCCCCTACGCCGAAAAAAACGGCGTGGGGTCCCCCCTAAAATCCATACCAGACCCCGATCCGAGCACGCAGCCTGGCCGGTCAGGAAAGGGGGTGGGGACGAGCGAGCGCCCCCCCCCCTCCTGAACCGTACCAGGCCGCATGCCCTCAACATGGGGGTGGGTGCTTTGGGGGAGGGGGGCGCCCTGCGCCCCCCCCCCCCCAAAGCACCTTGTCCCCATGTTGATGAGGACAAGGGCCTCTTCCCGACAACCCTGGCCGTTGGTTGTCGGGGTCTGCGGGCGGGGGCTTATCGGAATCTGGGAGCCCCCTTTAATAAGGGGGCCCCCAGATCCCGGCCCCCCACCCTATGTAAATGAGTATGGGGTACAATGGTACCCCTACCCATTTACCTAGGAAAAAAGTGTAAGTAATAAAACACACTACACAGGTTTTTAAAATATTTTATTAAACAGCTCCGGGGGGGGGATCTTCCTCCGGCTTCGGGGGTCTTCTTCCGGCTTCGGGGGTCCCTCCGCTTCATCTTCTCCCGGCGTCCGGTTGGTTCTTCTCCCGGTGTTCCAGTTCTTCGGCCGGCTCCTCTGCTGTCTTCAGGTAGCTCTCTTGCCAGCAGAGGTCCGGACTTCTGGGCTTCTGGGCTTATTCTCTTCTCTTCTCCAGATGTTGACACGACGCTCTCTCCGGCTGGACTGCTCTCCGAGGGCTGCGTTGTGACTTATATAGGCGGAGACCCCGCCCCCTTTTGATGTCACAGTCCCTGGGCATGCTGGGACTGTGACGTTTTAGGGGGCGTGGTCAACATCACCCAGTGACCACGCCCCCTAAAACGTCACAGTCCCAGCATGCCCAGGGACTGTGACATCAAAAGGGGGCGGGGTCTCCACCTATATAAGTCACAACGCAGCCCTCGGAGAGCAGTCCAGCAGGAGAGAGCGTCGTGTCAACATCTGGGGAAGAGAAGCCCAGAAGCCCAGAAGCCCAGAAGTCCGGACCTCTGCTGGCAAGAGAGCTACTTGAAGACAGCAGAGGAGCCGGCCGAAGAACAGGAACACCGGGAGAAGAGAGCGGAGAAGAACCAACCGGACGCCGGGAGAAGATGAAGCGGAGGGACCCCCGAAGCCGGAAGAAGACCCCCGAAGCCGGAGGAAGATCCCCCCCCCGGAGCTGTTTAATAAAATATTTTAAAAACCTGTGTAGTGTGTTTTATTACTTACACTTTTTTCCTAGGTAAATGGGTAGGGGTACCATGTACCCCATACTCATTTACATAGGGTGGGGGGCCGGGATCTGGGGGCCCCCTTATTAAAGGGGGCTCCCAGATTCCGATAAGCCCCCGCCCGCAGACCCCGACAACCAACGGCCAGGGTTGTCGGGAAGAGGCCCTTGTCCTCATCAACATGGGGACAAGGTGCTTTGGGGGGGGGGGCGCAGGGCGCCCCCCTCCCCCAAAGCACCCACCCCCATGTTGAGGGCATGCGGCCTGGTACGGTTCAGGAGGGGGGGGGGGCGCTCGCTCGTCCCCACCCCCTTTCCTGACCGGCCAGGCTGCGTGCTCGGATCGGGGTCTGGTATGGATTTTAGGGGGACCCCACGCCGTTTTTTCGGCGTAGCGGGGTTCCCCTTTATAATCCATACCAGACCTAAGGGCCTGGTATGCCCCGCGACGGGGCTAGTAAGGTGTCAATCTCGCCGATAAAAGCGGCAAGATTGACATCCTTTTCTAGTCCCGTCGCACCTGAGTCACGTTCAAAATGAACGGACTTGTCCGTGTGTGGGCAAGTCCGTTCATTCTGAAAGTCCGCCGGAACTCCGGCGAAAGTCCGTCGGAAAGACGGGCGGACTTAGCCCGCCGGAAAGTCCCGGCGTGTGTGGGCAAGTCCGTCCGTTTTAAAGTCCGGCGCACCTGGCGGACAAAGTCCGTCGGAAAGTGTGCCGGACCAAGTAGGATAGAAAGTCCGCTCGTGTGTACGCGGCATAACTCTCACACAAACCCTCCCTTGTTTCCAAATTTCCTGAATTATCGAATTTTTGGAAATTCGGAATTCGAAAATTAGTAAATTCAAAAATTCCAAAATCCAAAAATAAGAAAGAAAATCCAAAAATAAGAAAGAACGAATATCCGAAAATACTAACTAACTAGCTAATAATAACTATTAAATTATAGGTATTGGAATTTCCTTTCAAATTTGTCTGTTAGTGAATGAATACAAATGTATCTGAAGTTACGAATTATCCGAAACAACGAATGCCGCATCTAAACAAATGAAACAGAACGTAATAATAATAAATAATAATAATAATTTTTTATTATTATTATTGTTATTTATTTATTATTAATTTGCGGCATTCGTTATTTCGAAACTTCGGATAAATTAATATTCGTTACGTGCACTAGCAGCCAAATTTAAAAGGAAATTCCAATACCTATAATTTAATAGTGAGTAATAGTTAAGTTATTATTAGTTATTATTTCAGATTTCCGAATTTATGGGTTTTCGGATTTTAGAATTTCCGAATTTTGAATTTCCGAACGTTCTTATTTTCTGATTTTCGTTCTTTTGAATGTCCGAATTTTTTTCGAATTTGCGAAATTTAATTTTGAAAATGCTGATATTTTCGAATTAACGAATTTGTCAAAATTCATTAAAAAATTAATTCGGAACTAAAGGAATTGCACATGTCTACCCCAAACCCCAGGAACAGAGTTGAGATCTTTCGTATAAACTCAGGGAGATATTTCTGCTGGTGACCCCAACAAATATCAGAATTCAGAGGGTGACTAAGCCACCCAGACCTCCGCTATACCTGAAATGTCACTTGTGGGTGGAGGACCCTTTTGAGTGTTCGTGGTATGAGAGCTCTTACCAGTCTTTGGCGTTTGTTGGGAAGAAATAAGCTTTGATCATAACGAACGTGGACACGGTGTAGCCCAGTATGTTGCTGCACCATAACAAGGGGATCCAGTTGTCGATGATGATGGTTGGAGAGAACCAGTGGAAGTGGTAGGCATTGGCAAACCATACTATGTGTGTGATGATCCAGGCCTGGAGCCCGTTAACTTCATACTTGTTGATTATTCCTGGAGAAAAGGAGAAGGCAATGGAGGTCAGTGCTGCTATCTGGTTCTATGTACAATGAAAAGCGCTACGGGATATGCTATAGGGATGAACAGTTTGGAAAGTCTTTGCTTATACTTCAGTCTAGTGGAATCAGCAAGGAGGAAAATGAGCCGATCAGCCCTGGGCTTAGATGTCCACTGACCTCGGGTATATTATAAGGAACATGAACCTGAAACACTTTTTGGGTTTATGTGGGATATTCCACTGGGAAAAAAGCAAGGCATGGATGAGGTGGAGGAACTTGACTGGCCTGCACAGAACTCTGACCTCAACCCTACTGAACTGAACCTTTGGGATGAATTGGAACGCCAATGGTGTACCAGATCTTCTCCTCCAACATCAGTACCTGACCTCACAAATGGGCACAAAGTCCTACGGCCACACTTCTGGAAGAATGGTAGAACATTCCCATAGACACACTCCTAAACCTTATGGAAAGCCTTCCCAGAAGAGTTGAAGCTCTTATAGCTGCCAAGGGTGGGCCAACTTAATATTGAACCCTTACGGACTAAGACTGGGATGCCATTAAAGTTCATGGGTGTGTAAAGGCAGGTATCCCAATACTTTTGATAATATAATGTATGCGATTCTGCGCAGCTGCACTATAGCAGTAAAACTACAGTGCGCGGTCGGCAAGTGGCTCACCAGCCGGTGTTCGAGCTCCTTCTTGAACACCTCCAACATAGCCTGGGAGAAATTTATGGCAGATATCTGGAATTAGCATATACAGGAACACCTGGAAAAAAAAGAGAAAAATCATCATTAGGTCCTGTTCACACCATTCCGTGGTACCATTGTTTTCTACGGGGCTTATTCCAGAATAAATGACAGCGCTGCAACATGTTGGTTGAAGGTCCTACTCGATCCATTTTCCTTACACGGCTGTGGCACCCAGTTCTAATACATTAAATGGGCTTTCAAAAAGGCGACAGCTATTTTATAGCTGAAAGTGAAAATTGGTATATTAATAATACATAACTGTCCAATACATACCTGTTCACATTACAGAAGAAAAAACTTCTTGTGGTCTCCAAGGTATAGGTTAATAATATACCAATTTTTGCTTTATTGTTACAAAAAAAAGTTAAAAACAGCTATGATGGAGAAATGTTGAATATCTTATTTAAATTATATTATATATATATATATATATATATATATATATATATATATATATATATAAAATTATATACAAAAATTAATTCATACCCCTTAAAATTTTCCACATTTTGTCATGTTACAACCAAAAAGGAGGCACTTGAACCTCCTAAAATCAACTGTGATGTAATTTGAATTCTATAATTACCTGGAAAGATACCCAGGCTGCGTAGATATAAACAGCTTTCCAGGTCAGCAACGGGGTCTTGTTCCATATGTCAGCCAGCTGGGTTTTTCCAGAGTACAAGTCAAGAAGAGGTCCGGTGAGGGCACATTGGTACTGATCACATGACATCACAAAATAATAGACAATGAGTGGAGCAAACATCAATAGGAAGATGACACTGCCCAGCGAGAACCAGTCCACTTCCCTGCCAAGAGATGTAAGAGATTGTAATATTCCAAGAATAGACTAACAGGACTCTGGATAGTGCAAGTAAATCCCCTAATAAATAAAATGATAAATTGCACTTACTTAGACCATTATTCCAGAAGATGCCTCTCCCATGCAAGCTCCGATCAAGTATTCCATAGGCGAGGCTTCTTCTGGTATTATGCTCTGATCATATAATTTATTAAAGGTGACCTATCTGTATCTAGTTTTTCCTTCTTTCTATGTTCAGTTATATGACCACAATCTGCCAATGAGTCACCGCACTCCCAAAAGTTTCTTGCTCAATAGTTAATTTCCTTATTTTTAGGAAACATCTTCTAACATCTTCTGACATATATTCTGTGTATGTCAGTATATATTTGTTAGAAGATGTTAGAAGATGTTTCCTAAAAATAAGGAAATTAACCAATGAGCAAGAAACTTTTGGTTGTTGGTTGGATGCCATGAATTCCTGTAGTTTGTTTATATAATTATATATATATATATATATATATATATATATATATATATATATATACTGTATATAAACAAACTACAGGAATTCATGGCATCCAACCAACAACAGTTTCACTCTCAAGTCATGGTGACTGAAATCTGATTGGTTGCATTTGGGTTCCTACACAAAGAAACCTAAACTATATGGGTAAAGTTGTTTGTGGATCCAGACCATCGCACCTACATGAACAAACGTATGTGTTTGCTCCACATGAGTGAATTCACATTTCCAGTGAACAGTGCCCTGACCTCAACCCTTTGCGATAAATTGGAACAAGCTGGGTCTTCTCCTCCAACATCTTCATTAAGACTTGGTTTTACCAGTTTGGCGTGGAGGAGCTCAAGCGTCCTGCACAGAGCCCTGACTTCAACCCTAGTGAACATCTACAGCATACAAAGACACTGTAGACAATTGAGCTCTTCCAACCTTGTAGTAACAGTTTGGTGAAGACCCCTTTCTGTTCCAGCATGACTGAGCCGTTGTGTACAAAGCAAGTCCCATAAAGACCAGTTTGGTATGGAGAAACTGGAGTGTCCTGTACAGTGCGCTGACCTCAACCCTTTGGGATAAATTGGAACAAGCCGGGTCTTCTCCTCCAACATCTCCATTAAGACCTGGTTTTACCAGTTTGGTGTGGAGGAGCTCAAGTGTCCTGCACAGAGCCCTGACTTCAACCCTACTGAACATCTACAGCATACAAAGACACTGTAGACAATTGAGCTTTTCCAACCTTTTAGTAACAGTTTGGTGAAGACCCTTTTCTGTTCCAGCATGACTGAGCCATTGTGTACAAAGCCAGTCCCACAAAGACCAGTTTGGTGTGGAGAAACTGGAGTGTCCTGTACAGTGCCCTGACCTCAACCCTTTGGGATAAATTGGAACAAGCCGGGTCTTCTCCATCAAGACCTGGTTTTACCAGTTTGGTGTGGAGGAGCTCAAGCATCCTGCACAGAGCCCTGACTTCAACCCTACTGAACATCTTTGGGATGAATTGGAATGAGTCAGGTCTTCTCCTCCAATATATCCATTAAGACATTTTTTTACTAGTTCGGTGGGGAGGGACTCAAGTGTCCTGCACAGAACTCTGACCTGAACCCTACTGAACTGAACCTTTGGGATGAATTGGTGTACCAGGTCTTCTCATCCAACATCAGTATCTGACCTCACAAATGGGCACAAAGTCCTACGACCACACTCCAAAATATTTAGGAAAACCTTCCTAAAAGAGTGGAGGCTTTATAGTCGTACAGGGGTGGTCCAACTCTTTATTAATGGTTTTGGAACGGGATGTCCAACAAGCTCGTTTAGGTGTGTTGGTCAGGTGTGCACCAACCTTTGGCCATATAGTACATAAATCTGGAAAGGAATAGTTTTTTTCTTTTCATTTATTTAGTCCAACAAAGAATCAGCTAAAACGAAGTAGATGTAGATAAACAAAACCCATCAAAATGCAAACAATTGCTAATTATATATATCGAATGATCTTCATGGAAATTGTTCATTTTTTTCAATTGTCTATGCCATTGAATGGAGTAGATTTTGACAGTTGTTGCGAAGTTTACTCTTTTGTGTGACTGTTCAATTCGATATCATTAATAAACGTCTGGAGAAAATCTGTTCACTCAATTTTTTGCAAATTATTGGCTAATTATATTTATTTTCTGCATAAGAGAAACGGATTATCACACAGCTTCATCGAAACTGAAAGGATAATCATCCAATCACTGGCCAGTCTAAGGAGTGATTTATGGAGGAATTCTTACCAGGCTCGGCCCCATTGCCCGTCACCTTCTTTTGCTCCGTTAGCGATTTTCTTGTGATCTCTTTTAGCTGCATGCTGCTTCCTATGTTCACCCATTTTTATACTGAAAGACAAGAGAGAAAAAACGTTAAAGTGTATGTAAACCCTAAATAAGCTTCTCTTATTTGTTCACACAATAAATTCTGTTATTATCTCAGAATTTTTATTTTCTCTGAATATTGTGTTATTATTTCGTAATTTTGTGTTATTAATTATTATCTCAGAATTCTATTAATTATCTCAGATTTTTTTTTTAATTGTCTCAGAATTCTATTTTATTATATCAAAATTTGATTCTAAAATTTGATTTTATTATATCAAAATTCGATTTTATTTGATCAAAATTCCAATGTATTATAACAGAATTTTGTGTTATCTTAGAATTTTATTTTATTATCTCAGAATTTTGTGCTATTATCTCAGATTTAGGTTTAACCACTTGCTCTCACACTTTGAATGACAATTGCGCGGTCATGCAGCACTGCACACATGCTATTTAATCACCACTGGGTTTTTAACCTCCGGAAGATTTACCCTTCCTTCATGACCCGGCCATTTTCCGCAATAGGGCACTGCGTTACCTTAACTGACAATTGTGTGGTCGTGCGAACCTACACCCAAAAAAAAAAAAAAAAATGTATGTCCTTTTTTTCCCCACAAATAGAGCTTTCTTTTGGTGGTATTTGATAGACATGTGCACGGCCAAAGAATTTGTTTGTTTTTGTTTCATTCGTTTTTTTTTTGTTTTGTTTTGTTTTGTTTTTTTGGATCATTCGTTATGATTGCACTTCGTAAATTCGTAAATCCGAAAATAAGAAAGAAAGCCTGAAAATTCGAAAAAACGAAATCCGAAAATTCTAAATAATAACTAACTATTAAATCATAGGTATTGGAATTTCCTTTCAAATTTGGCTGTTAGTGAACATAACAAATACAAATTTATCCGAAGTTACAAATTATCCAAAACAACGAATGCTGCATCTAAACAATTAGAACAGAATAAATTAATAATAAATAATAATAAAACATTTTAATTATTACTATTGTTGCTATTTGAATTATTTATTATTATTAATGCATTACATTACATTCATTTAGATACGGCATTTGTTATTTTGGATAAGTCGTAACTTTGGATACATTTGTTACATTCACTTTGAAAGGAAATTACAATACCTATAATTTAATAGTTAGTTATTATTTCAGATTTTCGCATTTTCAGGTTTTTGGATTTTCAAATTTCAAACTTACAAATTTTCAAATAATCGAATTTACGAATATTCGGAAAAATTTGTTAAACTAATTTGTCGAAATTCGTTAAAAAACTAATTTGGGACGAAACTAATTGCACATGTCTAGTATTTGATTACCTCTGCGGTTTTTATTTTTTGAGCTATAAACAAAAAAAAGACCGTCAATTTTTGAAGGAAAAAAAAAAAAAAAACCCAATATTTTTTACTTTCTCTTATAAAACATATCCATTAAAAAACAACAAAAAAAATCTAATTTCGTCATAAATTATCTTCATAATTTAGGCCAAAATGTATTCTGCTACATGTCTTTGGTAAAAAAAAAATCCCAATAAGCGTGTATTGATTGGTTTACGCGAGCGTTATAGCATCTACAAACTGTGGGATATATTTATGGAATTTTCATTTATTTAGTGTTTTATACTAGTAATGGCGGTGTTCTGTCAAAATTTATCAAGATCTACAATTTTGTCACTTCCTCTTACTGTAAACCATCAATATTTGTGAGATTTTGACAACTTGCTGTTTTGACACAACACTGGCAACCGTATACACGCCGGTACATAAACACTTTGTTGTTTTGACACAACAGTGGGTAACGAGGAAAAAGTTGATGCAGCTTTGGAGGCGGCCATTTTGTTGGTTAGTATCGGAGCGGACTATCCATGTCTGCTCATAATACCGTGTACCGGAGCGTATACGGTTGCCGGTGTGGTGTCAAAACAGAAAGTCACCGAAATCTCCAATTACTGATGCTTGATCTACAATTACTGATGGTTTACAGTAACAGGAAGTGACGTAATTGGAGATTTTGCTGAATTGGCTATTTTGACAGAACAGCGGCAATCAGCAAATTGTAGCAGGACTGCGTTATTGCGGTGGACATTCTGACACTAACTGACACTTTTGACACTTTGTGGGAACCAGTGACACTACAACAGTGATCAGTGCTACAAATACGCACTGTCACTGCACTAATGATACTGGCTGGGGGAGGAGTTAAACATTCCAGTGTTTTTGTGTTTACAGTGTGGCACTAGGGGAAGTGATGGATTTTATTCCCCTTTGCGGGAACACGGAATCCCTACAACCCCCCCATCTGTCAGAACTGAGATATGCCTTCTTTATATAGGCATATCTCAGTTCTCTGTGTATTGCAGACAATCAGTGGGTGCCAGAGGACATTGAGTGCCCGGCACCCGCAGATCGGGTGCCGGGAGCGTGTGCGCCCCCTGCAGGCAGAAGTGCAGAATCACATGTACTGTACATGATTTTGCATAGGAGTGCCACCCTGTAGGGGCAGACGGGAAGTGGTTAAAGAGAAGTTCCACTTCCCCAGCAAAAAATTCTAAGTCAGCAGCTACACATACCATAGCTGCTGACTTTTAACCGCTTAAGAACCGAGCCTCTTTTTTGAGATTTGTTGTTTACAAGTTAAAAACAGTTTTTTTTACTAGAAAATTACTTAGAACCCCCAAACATTATAAATTTTTTTTTCTAACACCCTTGAGAATAAAATGGCGGTCATCGCAATACTTTCTGTCACACCGTATTTGCGCAGCGGTCTTACAAGCGCACTTTTTTTGTAAAAAATCTATTTTTTTAATTCGAAAAATAAGACAACAGTAAAGTTAGCCCAATTTTTTTTTATATTGTGAAAGATAATGTTACGCCGAGTAAATTGATACCCAACATGTCACGCTTCAAAATTGCGCACTGTGGAATGGCGACAAAATTTTACCCTTAAAAATCACCATAGGCAACGTTTAAAAAAATGTCTACTGGTTGCATGTTTTGAGTTACAGAGGTCTAGGGCTGGAATTATTGCTCTCACTTTACTGATCGCAGCGATACCTCACATGTGTGGTTTGACCACAGTTTTCATATGCGGGCGCAAGTCGCGTATGCGTTCGCTTTTGCATGCGAGATCAGCGGGACGAACGCATTTAAAAATGTTTTTATTTCTTATTTATTTTACCTTTTATTTTTTATTTTTACACTGTTCTTTTAAATAAAAAAAAATTGTGTCACTTTTATTCCTATTACAAGGAATGTAAACATCCCTTGTAATAGAAAAAAAGCATGACAGGACCTCTTAAATATGAGATCTGGGGGGTCAAAAAGATCTCAGATCTCATATTTACACTAAAATGCAATAAAAAAAAAAAATGGCCCTTTAAGAGTGACGTTTTGACGTCGCTTCCACCCTGCAATTATATGGAGACGGGTGGGGGCCATCTTCCCCTCACTCGTCTCCATGTCAAGCAAGGGGAAACATCCGATCGCCTCCGCCGCTGCCGATGGCTCCGGTAAGCGGCGGAGGACAACAGAGCACGGTGGGAGGGGGCCCTCTCCCGCCGCTGATAAAAGTGATCTTGTGGCGAATCCGCCGCAGAAACCACTCTTATCAGAAAGCGGACCACCGGCCGCAGAAGAGGATACCGGGGTTATGGCAGCTAGCTGCTGCCATAACAAAGATATCCTTCTTCAAACTTAGGACGTATATCGGCATGCGGCGGTCCGTAAGTGGTTAATATTAGGACACTTACCTGTCCTGGAATCCAGCGATGTTGGCACCCCAGCCGATGTTTCCGCCAGCTCTCGGGTGCTGCCTCCGCCATTTGTAGTAAGGGAACCCGGCAGTGAAGCCTTTTCGGCTTGGCAGCTGGTTCTCAAATGCGCATGCGCGCTGCGCTTTCTGAACGGCCCGGCGGCGAGGGAAGGAGGAGAGGGGCTGAACTTCAGAGTGATCTTGCTGTGGCGAGGTCTCTTGGAATTGGGGACGGGTGCCCGATCCTCCCTCCCCTACTGAAAGGTGCCAAATGTAGCTCCGGGTGGGGCTGATAAGCATTGTTTCCCCTTAAATTTTTTGTTTGTAGAGTGAAGAAACGCTTTAATAAAGACTTTTTGTTAACTAATTCAAGTTTGTTTGTTTTTTCTAATCAAATAATTTTTTATTAGTTTTTTATAATACAACATTTTAAAGAGGAAGTAAACTCTCCCACTCTGATGCTTCTTTTCATTTAGTCCATTATAATAAGTAATTGTCAAACTATAACCACTGTAATCAAGCCCAAATCGCATATTACTGTTTAAAGGAACTTTAAAAAACTTGTTTCCAGGGGTAAGGCAGCGCCATCTTAAAGCGGGGGTCCACCTATCTATCCTTTTTTTTTTTTTTGAGTTAATTCACAAACTTTTCTTCTCAGCATTATATACTCACATATTGTGTGTAATATGTCCGCCTGTGTCAGATTTCGTCGGAAAGAATAACTTATATTATTCACTGCAGGCGGTTTCCATCTTCATTGTGGGCATTTGAAGCCCACAAGCATTTATTTCCTGGATGTGGTGAATGCTGTGCTCCCAGCATTCACCGCTCGTTCCCGCACATGCTCAGTGGCATCCTGGGAAGCCTGAGACTAGCTCCCAGGAGTCTGGGAGAGGCTAGAAACACGCCTACTCCCACGGGAGGAGAACCAGGAAGTGCAAAGAAGAATAGAAAAATAAAAGGTAATTACGGCGATTTAAATTTTTTTAAACGGCATGTCAGCATCTAGGCAAGGAAGAGAGCATCTGGAACTCCGCTTTAAGTATTGTTTTCTGAGTCCACAGTAGAGTCTATTTCCATCCCTTACATTGAGCACTTCCTGTACTGTTAACCAAGCCTCCTTCTGAATCCAACGTTTCTATGGCAACCCTTCTCATAGCTGACTTGTTTTATTTCATAGTATTTACTTGTGCCGATTATCTAGTGTTTGCTCATGTCAGTCTTATCAGTTTCAGCTGATAAGACTGCAGTAATGCTGTCCCATGCCCGGGCTTACACTCCATGTGATGTCACATGGTCACATGGGGTGTAGTAGGAAGCTCTGAGTGATTATGCAGTCTCGTGGGATTTCAGTGTTGTGCTGTAGAAAGTCCTGATAATAGATAGACAACAGACAGAGTGTGCCATAAATCAGGGGAGATATAGGCATGCTCAGTGACGTCATTCTAAAGAACAAAAAGGATTACAACAATACTAAAGTGGAGTTCCACACACTTTTACAACTCTTCAGCATCCCTCACTAAACTCTGCACTGTAAACGAATTGGATATTTTTAAATTTTTTTTCTCAGCACCTACTGTATACTTGCTGTATTTATTTTTCACTTCCTCCTCCCTGGCCGCAGCCCATCGCATCATTTCCTGTTTGCAATCCCTTCTGGGAAGGGGCGGCAACTTCCTCTGACACTGCCATTGCTATGGAAACCTGACCTGAAACCTATTACACTGCTTGTGCTGCACTGAGCATGTGCGAGATCTGCAAGGATGAGATCCAGGAAGAAATACAGTCTGGCTTCAGCAGTGATGGGAGTAAGTCACACATGTGCAAGTCACAAGTAAGTCTCAAGTCTTAAAGCGGAGTTCCACACAAAAATGGAACTTCCGCTTTTCGGAACCCTCCCCCCCTCCGGTTTCACATTTGGGAGTCTATGCCTCTTCCTGTCCCAACCGCGCTGTCTGCTGGGAACACACAGCTCCCAGGAGAGAGCGGGGACCACTAGGGACGCGCATGCGCTGTAGGGAACCGGGAAGTGAAGCCGCAACGCTTCACTTCCTGATTCCCTCACCTAGGATGGCGGCGGCAGCTGCCGAGAACCGAGCGGGTTCTCGGCGTCCCCTGCCGACATCGCTGGACCCTGGGACAGGTGAGTGGGCATGTATTAAAAGTCAGCAGCTGCAGTATTTGTAGCTGCTGGCTTTTAATATATTTTTTTTTTTGGCGGTGTGGGTGAACCCCCGCTTTAACCTTCAAGTCACAAGCAAGTCCCAAGTTACTGTGGTGAAAAGCAAGCAAGTCAAGTCGAGTCCCTGCTAGAAGTCAAGCAAGTCAAGTCAAGTCATTTATTTTGGTCAAGTCACAAATTAAGTCAAAATACTGATCTACCCCGAAGCCGGGACTTGGGGGGAGCTTTCTTTTGTGAGGGGGGGGGGCGGCTTTTGCCTAGGCCAAGACACAGCACTGGTGGTGCCAAGTCATTGCAAGTCAAATAGCCCAAGTCAAAGTCAAGTCGCAAGTCATTAGTGACAAGTCAAAGTCGCAAGTCCTCAAACAGGTGACTCGAGTCTGACTCGAGTCAAGTCATGTGACTCGAGTCCTCCACCTCTGGGCTTCAGATGCCCACACTTAAGATGGCCACGGCCTGCTGTAAGTTTATAAAATAACAAACTACTGCTATAAACTAACAAAACAGACCTTAGTTTACAGACTAACTTTACTAGAATACATTAAGCTTGTGTATTATAGGGGTATTTTTATTTAAAAAGTATAATTTCGGCCGGAACACCACTTAAGCAAGTAAGGAGATATCTACAAGCAGTGTTCATTAGGGTTTTTTATGCTGATTTACATGGGACAAAGTTGTGGGGGAGAGTTTACAACCACTTTAAAAGACACATCAAAACATTTTCCTCAAATAACCAAAACTACACACACAAAAAAAAAAAATCATAAACATCTCCATATTTATGCTCATCACCAGTCTGCGATTCAATATTTATTCAAGACTCTTCGTCTCATTATTACTCCTTAATGGAATATATTATTAATAATATATTAATATTTTAATATTGATACCTTTTTTTAACTAGTCCCAGAACTCATCCATAAACTCAGAATGATTAAAAATCATTTTCTAAAAGGTATGATCAGGAGGAATATTATACCATTGTGTGGTTTGGTGGTACTTTATATTTTTAGGTGGGGTTGATATTCCATAAAGGATCATCAATGAGAAGTACATAAGGATCATTCTAATGGATTCATCACCTACATCATCAGAGGCAATATATCTGATCAATGGAGGAAGAATAAAGGAAACGCTTCCTATTCTAGGATTCTAGGGTAGTGTCGGCGTAATGTACATAAAAGGTTCCCTGTTTCCATGAACTGGTTAGGCAGGTAAGTGAATACATTTGTACAGTCATCACATGGAAATATTGTATTTGAATAATAGATGAACATTTCATATTACAGCAACACTCAGCAGCTGAGATGATGATACTCAAGGTTAGCCAGGTCTGCAGGAACAAGAAAATCCGGTTCACATTCATTGAGCTCATCGTTGTATTAGTAATTAAAAAGAAATGTTTTCTCTGCACAGTTTGTAATGTTATCTGTGTTGGAGGTGATCAGATCTTCTTTATTAAATAAGCAATTTCTGCTTCCTACTTAAAGCAGACCTTCACCCTTAAGCAAGCGTCGCGTTACCTTGCCTCCGCGTGCTTGCGTTTTTTTTTCGAGAGTTCCCACACGTCGCATTTAGGGCAGCCTATTCATTTCAATGGGCTGCCCTACGTGCGTAAAAAACGTGAAAAAAACAGGGCAGATATGATTCTTAAAATCACGCTGCAGCATACTGCATGGCCCAGTGGTACCATGCGTTTTGGCAGGCGTAAAAACGCGTGCGTTTGCCAGATGCGTGGGGGGTGCCATTAAGAATTATTAGTACACACGTGCGTCTGCAGAAGGCAGCGTGTTTTCATGTAGTGAAGGAAATCACGCGATTTTGCACGCACATGTGTGAACAAGCCCTAAATGTGTGTGTATATAAAAAAGTACAAAATTCAGGCAGCCTGCCAAGTTTTATCACAACATCTGGGATAAGTATAAACAAAGTACTGTTTTGTAAAAAAACAAAAACAATATATATATAGATATATATATCTATATATATAGATATATATATCTATATCTATATATAGATATATATATCTATATATAGATATATATATCTATATATAGATATATATATCTATATATATAGATATATATCTATATCTATATATATAGATATATATATTATATATATCTATATATAGATATATATATATATATATATATATAGATATATATATATATATATATATATATATACACACATATACAGTATATATATATATATATTTTTTTTTTTCAAATTCATTGATTTATTTATTATTATCCACTAGACCTCCAGGAAGATTTAACACCCCCCCCCCCCCCCCCCCCCTTCGTGACCAGGCCATTTGTTTGCTACATGGCACTGTTTTATTTTAAATGACAATTGCACGGTCATTCAAGGCTGTACATAAATTCAATTTATGTCCTTTTTTTCTCCACAAATAGAGCTTTCTTTTGGTGGTATTTGGTCAGCTCTGCAGTTTTAACAACAAAAAGACTGACAATTCTGAAAAAAACAAAACAAAACAAAAAAAAACATATTTTTTACCTTCTGCTATAAAACATATCCAAAAAAAAAAAAAAAAAAATTTCTTCATAAATTTAGGCCAATACAGTATCTCACAAAAGTAAGTACACCCCTCACATTTTTGTAAATATTTTTTCTATCTTTTCACGTGACAACACTGAAGAAATGAGCACCGACATTGCTGGATTCCAGGACAGGTAAGTGTCCTACAGTAAAAGTGTAGCTGCTGAGCTTACATTTTTTGCTGGGGAAGCAGAACTCCTCTTTAACCACTTCCGGTCCGCCCCCACAGGGTGGCTCTCCTATGCAAAATCAGGTACAGTATATACAGTATGTATTCTGCTACATATTTTTGGTCTCCCCCCCCCTTCATGATCAGGCCTTTTTTTGCTATACGGCACTGTGTTATTTTAACCACTTGTTGCACCGCCCACCGTCATATGACGGCGGGACGGTGCAGCTTTTATCCTGGCCCGCCGTCATATGACGTGACGGCCTTCCAGACCACCCGTGTCGCTCGTGTCCCGTTGCGCGTGCCCGGCAGCCGCGATGTCCGCCGGGCACCCGCGATTGCCCCGGTAACTGAGCAGGACCGTGGATCTGTGTGTGTAAACACACAGATCCACGTCCTGTCAGAGGAGAGGAGATCGATGGTGTGTTCCCTGTACAGAGGAACGCCGATCCGTCTCCTCCCCTTGTGAGTCCCCTCCCCCTACAGTTACAATCACTCCCTAGGAACATAATTAACCCCTACAGCGCCCCCCCTGGTTAACCCCTTCATTGCCAGTCACATTTATACAGTAATCAGTGCATTTTTATAGCACGGATCGCTGTATAAATGTGAATGGTCCCAAAAATGTGTCAAAAGTGTCCGATCTGTCCGCCGCAATATCGCAGACACGATAAAAATCGCAGATCGCCGCCATTACTAGTAAAAAAAAAAAAATAATAATAAAAATGCTATAAATCTATCCCCTTATTTTGTAGACGCTATAACTTTTGCGCAAACCAATAAATATACGCTTATTGCGATATTTTTTACCAAAAATATGTAAAAGAATACGTATCGGCCTAAACTGAGGAAAAAATGTGTTTAAAAAAAAAAATTTGGATATTTATTATAGCAAAAAGTAAAAATTATTGTGTTTTTTTCAAACTTGTCACTCTGGTTTTGTTTATAGCGCAAGAAATAAAAACCACAGGGGTGATCAAATACCACCAAAAGAAAGCTCTATTAGTGGGGAAAAAATGATAAAAATTTAATTTGGGTACAGTGTTGTATGACCGCGCAATTGTTATTCAAAGTGCGACAGCGCTGAGAGCTGAAAATTGGCTTGGGCAGGAAGGGGGTGAAAATGCCCTGTATGGAAGTGGTTAACTGACAATTGTGTGGGCATTCGACGTTGTACCCAAATATAATTGATGTCCTTTTTTCCCCACAAATAGAGCTTTCTTTTGGTAGCATTTGATCACCTCTGCGGTTTTTATTTTTTGCGCTATAAACAAAGAAAAACGACAATTTAGAAGTAAAAAAAAATACAATTTTTTTTTTACTTTCTGCTATAAACATATCCAAATTTTTTTTTTAAAAATCACATTTTTTCAGCATTTTTTCAGCAATTTATACCAAAACGTATTCTGCTACATATTTTTGGTAAAAAAAAAAAAAAAAAATCCCAATAAGCGTATATTGATTGGTTTGCACAAAAGTTTTAGCGTCAACAAACTATGGAATATATACTGGAATTTTTATTTATTTATTTTTATACTAGTAACAGCGGCGATCGGCGACTTATTGCGGGACTGCGATATTGTGGCGGACAACCTGACACGTTTTGGGGACCAGTGACACCAATACATTGATCAATGGTAAAAAATATACACTTCCGCAGTACTAATGACACTGGCAGGGAAGGGGTTAAACCTCTAGGGCGAACCAAAGGTTCAAATGTGTGCCTAAACCATGTTTATTTGTACACAGTGTGGTGTTTTTACTGTTGGATGTGCTTTGCAGGGGGGAAAAAAATTCATCACATCCCTGCTGACAGGAAGGAGCTCTACGGTGTTTACATTCTTTTTTCTTTTTTTCTTCTCAGTAAATCTGCTCTAGGGCGGTCGGCAGGTGGTTATTATTATTCGTTTTTTTTTGTTTTTTTTTGTGACATTTATTTGCAATGCAAAGCAGCGCTTAATTGTTGTTTCTCAGTTAGGCAAAAATGATATATGTGTGTCCTTCCCCCCCAGATGCATGCACAAAGACGGCAATTGCAGAAGTTATAAGTACCTGAAATAAATAAACCTTTGCCGTTTTTTGCGCATACATTATTATTATTATTATTATAATACAGTATTTATATAGCGCCAACAGTTTACGTAGCGCTTTACAACTTGAGGACATGAGAAATCCTAAAGCTCAGGTCCAATGACTTTGCCTAGGCAGAGATGATGTCATCAGCCTGCGGCAGATTGTCAAGGGAAGTATTGTGATCTCTGTGGGCGGTAATAAATACATGAAAGTGTTACACTGACACATTGTTTTAGTAGGCATGGAAAGTGATATTAACCAGTTCCCGCCCGGCCTACAGCAGAATGGCTGGGCGGTCCTTTCGTCCCTCCAGGTGGATTCCCTCCCCCTTCTTGCCACGCATGTGAGCCTGCAGCGCGGCGATCGGTGGCAAGTTGTGTCCCACAGCGCATTAGACACGTGTGATTAGTTTCGTACAAATCGGAAATTCGTACAAATTTCAGAAAATTTGTACATTCGTAAGGATCCGAAATACGAATTTTTTTATGCATACGAATTTTGTACGAAATACGAAATTTTGTTTACGAACTTCGGATAAATTTATCATAACGAACTTTCGTTATTGTTACGCAAAGTTAACAAAACTAAAAGTTAAAAACCCAGGAAGTCAGCACAGCACAGGGATGGTGGGACCCCTCATAATCTCCCGGCTTATGTTGCCCCGTGTTTGAAAATGCTTCGGCAGTGGCAAGTAACAGCAGGAGAAGTCAAATCTCTTCCAAGGAAACTTCTTGAGAAGCGGATCATGAGTTCTGCTTTTTGCGAGCCACTGGCCTTGAGGGATTGCCCAAGCCTGGTTTTGGGGGTGGGTTTGCGATTGATTAATTTGGAGAGAATCCCAATGAAGTTTAGGGATCAGGCTTGGCTTGCCTTTCATGGAAAACTATATGTGAAGGGCAACTTGAAGTTTCTTTCCATGAGTGATAGGGGCTGCCCGAGAGTGGAGTGTGGAGGAGTGGT
Source organism: Aquarana catesbeiana (assembly GCF_042186555.1). Taxonomy (NCBI): domain Eukaryota; kingdom Metazoa; phylum Chordata; class Amphibia; order Anura; family Ranidae; genus Aquarana; species Aquarana catesbeiana. Next base: position 21,337,989 of record NC_133334.1, read on the forward strand.
GGAATCCATGGATCACTTTCTACTTCAATGCCCTTTTAATATAGAGGTGTACAAGAGGGTGGGGAGGGCTCTGAGTATACCCTTCCTCCCCCATATGAGTTATGCAGAGTGGGTGTATGGGGCATTCCAGACTCGTCGGGATTATGATTTGGAAACACTTTTTTTAGTTAGTCTAGTAGTCCGTTATTTCACGTGGAGTGCACGGTGTCAGGTATCCTTACGGAGTAAAATCCTCCCTGTCGAAGTGGTGGTGCAGGACATTCTGGGTGAGGTTGGGAAGATTCGGGGTCTTGAGAAAGGCAGGTGGCAGCAGGAGGCCTGGATAAGGGCGTGGAGGAATATCAGGACTCTGTAGCTGCTGCCTATTGATCTCGATCTCGGGGTGTGCGGCTTTTCTTTGTATTCTTGATTCACTCCCCTAGATTTTCAAGATGTAATATATTTTTGATAAAAGGCTCCATGCATGGTGACGGTGATGTTCCTTAGTCTGGCTCTCCCATAGGGATTGTGTTGTGCGCAATTTGGTTTGTACCATTTATTATGTTCTTATTTTGTATTATCATATTCAATTATTTTGTAAATATGTTTTATTTATTTATTATGGTTTTATTGTATATAAGTTGTTGTTTGTAAGATTTTCAATAAACAAAATTAACCCCTCATAATGATAAATTTATCATAACAAACTTTCGTTATTGTTACGAAAATTCATATTTCGTACGAATCTGAATTGAATTTCGGACACGAATTACAAATCCATTTCAATACGAAACGCAACGGAACGAAACAAAACAAATTTATTGACGGCGCACATCTACAGCGCATCATCGATCAGGGTAAAGAGCTGATGACGTAGGCTCTTTACCATGTGATCGGCTGTGTCCAATCACAGTTGATCACATGTAAACAAAAAATGGTTATCGGCATTTCCTTTGCTCTGCACTGTCAGTGTCTGCGGAAAGGAAAGCCGATAACCAGCTTTCCAGTTACAGGGGACATTTACACTGATAATCATTGCCCATTAGTGCCACCTATCAGTGCAGCCTCATCAGTGCCCTGATTATCAGTGCTGCCTATCAGTGCCCATCAGTGCCACCTCATCAGTGCAGCCTCATCAGTGCCAATTAATGCACCCTATCAGTGCCCATCAGTGCAGCCTCATCAGTGCCACCTCATCAGTGCAGCCTCATCAGTGCCCATCAATGCAGCCTATCAGTGCCCATCAGTGCCACCTCATCAGTGCAGCCTCATCAGTGCCCATTAACGCTCCCTATCAGTGCCCATCAGTGCAGCCTCAACAGCGCATATCAGTGAAGAAGAAAAATTACCTATTTGCAAAATTGTATAACAGAAATGAAGAAAAAGGGAATTTAATTTCAAAATGTTTGGTCTTTTTTCATTTGTTTAGCAAAAAAAAAAAAAAAAACAGTGGTGATTAAATACCACCAAAAAAAAGCTCTATGCTTCTCATAAAAATATCATATGGGTACAGTGTTGTATGATCACTCAATTGTTATTCAAAGTGTGACAGCGCTGAAAGCTGAAAATTATCCTGGGCGGGAAGGGGGTAAAAGTGCCCTGTAGACAAGTGGTTAAACACTCTGCATAATCAGCAGCTGATTTAATCACTTACTGAGTATGAGGTGTCTTTAGCTTTAATCCTTACCTATGTTCCAGTTTATTCTGGTGCCATGACCGCTGTTTTCCTGTTTCGGGTTGACTCCTTTCTCCTGCAGCGGCCTATGGAGCCACCCTCAGGGCCGGTGCTACCACTAGGCAAACTGTACTGTGGGAGACCAGGCCAGCTATAGTGAATGCAGGCTCCTGGAGAGAGCAGATATAGTGAATGTAGGCTCCTGGGGAGACCAAATATAGTGAATGCAGGCTCCTGGGGAGACCAGATATAGTGAATGTAGGCTCCTGGGGAGACCAAATATAGTGAATGCAGGCTCCTGGGGAGACCAGATATAGTGAATGTAGGCTCCTGGGGAGCCGGATATAGTGAATGCAGGCTCCTGGAGAGAGCAGATATAGTGAATGTAGGCTCCTGGGGAGACCAGATATAGTGAATGCAGGCTCCTGGGGAGACCGGATATAGTGAATGTAGGCTCCTGGGGAGACCGGATATAGTGAATGCAGGCTCCTGGAGAGAGCAGATATAGTGAATGTAGGCTCCTGGGGAGACCAGATATAGTGAATGTAGGCTCCTGGGGAGACCAGATATAGTGAATGCAGGCTCCTGGAGAGAGCAGATATAGTGAATGTAGGCTCCTGGGGAGACCAGATATAGTGAATGTAGGCTCCTGGGGAGACCAGATATAGTGAATGCAGGCTCCTGGGGAGACCAGATATAGTGAATGCAGGTTCCTGGGGAGACCAGATATAGTGACTGCAGGCTCCTGGGGAGAGCAGATATAGTGAATGCAGGCTCCTGGGGAGACCAGATATAGTGAATGTATGCTCCTGGGGAGACCAGATATAGTGAATGTAGGCTCCTGGGGAGACCAGATATAGTGAATGTAGGCTCCTGGGGAGACCAGATATAATGAATGCAGGCTCCTGGGGAGAGCAGATATAGTGAATGCAGGGTCCTGGGGAGACCAGATATAGTGACTGCAGGCTCCTGGGGAGAGCAGATATAGTGAATGCAGGCTCCTGGGGAGACCAGATATAGTGAATGTAGGCTCCTGGGGAGACCAGATATAGTGAATGTAGGCTCCTGGGGAGACCAGATATAGTGAATGCAGGCTCCTGGGGAGAGCAGATATAGTGAATGCAGGCTCCTGGGGAGAGCAGATATAGTGAATGCAGGCTCCTGGGGAGACCAGATATAGTGAATGCAGGCTCCTGGGGAGACCAGATATAGTGAATGCAGGCTCCTGGGGAGACCAGATATAGTGAATGTAGGCTCCTGGGGAGACTGGATATAGTGAATGCAGGCTCCTGGGGAGACTGGATATAGTGAATGTAGGCTCCTGGGGAGACTGGATATAGTGAATGCAGGCTCCTGGGGAGAGCAGATATAGTGAATGCAGGCTCCTGGGGAGAGCAGATATAGTGAATGCAGGGTCCGGGGTTTAGTAACACTTTAAGTAATGCTAAGTGGAGTTTTCTTTCTCCAAGCACCGTGTGTAAACTGCTGACTGCCACTTCTGTAAAATGTGACCGCCAGTCGGGGGTTACATGTCAGCAACTATGGAAGGAAACCTTCGTCCTCAGAAATAGTAAACTTTGCACTAGAGAGTTATCATAGAATGCTGAACAATGACCGCTCTTATCAGCTATAGATTCTGTGTATCAGGTAGTATAGTCGGCATCCCTGATGAACAACGGCTCTGGCAAGACCAGCTAACCACGCAGAGTCTGTGCAGACAGACAAGTTCTGCATAGGGAGGGGAAGAGCAAAGCACACTCACTGTACACAGGGAGCAGAGCATGCATATGTAAAGTGCAAACATTTCCTCCCTGATGTATAGTCAGGATTCATGGCTGTATTTTGATATACTGCTGCTCCAGACACCACTGAATGAGAACGTCAATTTGTATAAGCCCCGCCCCTTGTGTCATGTGATTATTTTAGTAAAAAACGAATGATTGAATGCGCTATTGGAGGCAGCATTGGTTTCCCTTTATATGCAATGCTACTTTTCCTCCTGTACAAGAGAATAGAAAGATGGACCCACATTCCCCCTCCCAACACAAATCCCCTCCCCCCACAACCTCCCTTGTGCCCCCACAACCTCTCATGATACCACAGTGCCCAGGGGGCAGCTGCCCCTCCTGCCCACCCCTTCTCCGGGCCCTGCTGCTTCCCCTAGCCGTATTACCAGAAATATCTTTAAGAACTTCCTTTTTCATTCACCTTTATCCTTCCAGCGCCTTTAAAAAAAAAACTGCTTCAGGAAGTTCATGTTACCAGAGCAGCGGAGAGTCTTGTGACTTTTCTCATCAGACCCTGCACCCCCACCACACACACACACCACACACACACCCTGCAGCTTTTGCTGTTAAAAGTTTAAAAAGAAAAACGTATAAAAGTATACAAAAATAAAAAAGTATAAGGGCCAGTTTACACCAGATGCAGTTCCGTGCGCTTTTTTCCTGCACAAAATGCATGCACAGTGTTTTCCATGTATTCCAATGGCTCTAGTTCACACCAATGCAGTCAGTTGCCGGTCAGTTGTGGTTTGGTTTGGTTTGGTTTTCAATGGCATAGTTCACACCAGTGCTTGCAGTTCCAGTTCCAGAAAAAAAAGTAGAACATGCTGCGATTTTCCTGCACTGGACTTTACTGGATCGCTGTAAAAAAGCATCAAAATCTCACCGGAACGCACCGGAATGCACTGGAACACCCATGTTCTTATTTAGGGCCAGTTCACACCATAGAAACGTAGTCCGGATGCGCTCCAGATTTTTTTTCGCATACGCATTTTTGATGCATTCCAAGGCGTTTTTGATGCGTTTTTGGTGCGTTTTTGATGCAGTCCAGTGCATTTCCCCCCCCCCTTTTTTTTGTCTTAACCTTAAATAAGAACGTGGGTGTTCCAGTGCGTTTTTGGTGCGTTTAGGTACGTTCCTGTGCGTTTTTGATGCTTTTTAGGGCCAGTTCACATCATAGAAAGCAGTCCAGATGCAGTCCAGGTGCTTTTCTGCATGCGCGTTTTTGATATGCTCCGGTGCGTTTTTGATGCAGTCCAGTGCTTTTATTCCTCCCCTCTTTGAAACCTTAAATAAGGACAAGTGTGTTGCAGTGTGTTTTTGGTGCATTTAGGTGCGTTCCAGTGCGTTTTTGATGTGTTAAGGGCCAGTTCACAGCAGATGCAGTTCCGTGCACTTCCGTTTTTTCTGCACCAGAAACTGACCCGAAACTAACCAGAAACTGACTGCATGGTGTGAACTAGAGCCATTGGAATACATGTAAAACACTGTGCATGCATTTTTAGTGCAGAAAAAAAGCGCACAGAACTGAACTGTGTCTGGTGTGAATACAGCATTCCAGTACAGTCCAGTGCAGAAAAAATGCAGCACGTTCTACTTTTTTTTTCTGGAACCGGAAGGCACTGGAACTGCAAGCACTGGTTGTGAACTATGCCATTAAAAACCATATAACCTACTTTCTATGCATTTTTGATGCACTGGACTGCATGTGGTGTGAACTGGCCCCTAAGGTTAAGGAAAAAAAAAAAGGGGGGGGGGAATGCACTGGACTGCATCAAAAATGCACAAAAACACACTGGAACGCATCAAAAATGCGCATGCAAAAAAGCATCTGGAGCGCATCCGGACTGTGTTTCTATGGTGTGAACCGGCCCTATTAAAGAGAAAAAAACAATTAAACACGCCCCGCTGAAATATGTTTATTTAAACAAGAAAAACATATCCATGGGAAATGTCCTTCAAGAGGTTTTATCAGCCGCGCTGCGCCTGCATGGGCTGAAGTTCAGCAGATTGCTGGGGAGATAGTAGCGGGCATTCATGGCTTACGGGCCTATTGAGGTGAAAGAGTCTCATTATCGTTCGCTGTGTTTTCTGCTGACAGTGTGCGGACGATCTTCTCCAACCCATACCCGGCCCGGTGACAGAAATCATTTCTACATCATATTGTTGAGTGTTGGCGTATTATTTGTTTTTGAAAAAAAAAAAAGAAAAACAGAAAGAAAAATAAACTTTGTCCTTTCATTTTTAATTTCTGATCTAATTTAAAGTTACCGGAATAGTAAAGTTTTTCAATGAGAGCTCCTAGGTGTAATGCCCCCCCCACACACAATGAGACTATTGGACGAACGATCGTCCGTTTTTTTATTGCATGCTAATCTCAGATCGAATCTGATGAGTTTACTAAAGTCACAAAAATTGATGTCAAGTGTTGTAATGCATTTGTATTGCGTTTTCGAATGACAGCCGTGCTGATTAAACGAAAATCGTACGATCTGGCATCATACGGAAAAATTTTCTCGTGCATGTCCGATAGACTAATATCGCATGAACTGTCCTGATCAGCTCTCGAAAGCTGCGTACGAAAGTTCCGATTATCGCACGATCGATTCGAAAGCGGTCGTACGATTTTCTGATCAGCCAATCATGGTAAAAATAAGTGCAAAATGCAGGACTTGGGTGGGTGTAAAAAGATGTCCGCTGCCGCCTTCTGCCTGCAGGGCTTACTGCGGACGAGTGTGAGGTGTACCAAGATGGCCGTCGTGGTGTTGTGACAGAAGGCCACTTCTGTTACCTATTCTGATGGGTCGCCAATTCTGATGGAACACCGATTGTCAGTTTATTACTGCCTCGGTAATCAGGGAACAATCAATGCGATTCCCAATGCGTTGGCCAACATAACAGCCAATCATGGTGATCACATGAGGTTTGTTTGTATACAAGCCTCTGCAGCTCAAGCTGCCATTGTATTTCTTTTTTTCAAGCACCAGGGAAAGAAATACAGTATTTAAAGAGGCAGAGAATATATATATTTTTTTTTTTTACACATTTGTCAGCCTATAATAATAAACCAGAAGTAGGATATTTATTAAAACCAAAATAAAGGCCTTATGTGTCCTTTAACCACTTACAGACCGGAGGATTTTCCCCCTTAATGACCGGGCCATTTTTTGCGATACAGCACTGCATCGCTTTAACTGACAATTGCGCGGTCGTGCGACGTTGCACCCAAACAAAATTGACGTCCTTTTTTTCCCACAAATAGAGCTTTCTTTTGGTGTTTTTTGATCACCTCTGCGGTTTTTATTTTTTGCGCTATAAACAAAAAAAAGACGGACAATTTAAAAACAAACAAACAATATTTTTTACTTTTTGCTATAATAAATATCCAAAAAAAAAAAAAAAAGAATTTCTTCATCAGTTTAGGCCAATATGTATTCTTCTACATATTTTTGGTAAAAAAAAAATTTCAATAAGTGTATATTGATTGGTTTGCGCAAAAGTTATAACGTCCACAAAATAGGGGATAGATTTATGGCATATTTATTATTTATTTTTTACTAGTAATGGTGGCGAACTGCGACATTGTGGCGGACAGATCGGACACTTTTGACACTTTTTTTTTGGGACCATTGACATTTATACAGCGATCAGTGCTATAAAAATGCACTGTGTAAATGTCACCTTCAAGGAAGGCGTTAACACTAGGGGGCGATCAAGGGGTTAAATGTGTTCCCTAGGTGTGTTCTAACTGTGGGGGGATTAGGCTGACCGGAGGAGGAGAGAGATCGCTGTTCCTAATTACTAGGAACAGCAGATCTCTCGCTCTCCTCCCCTGTCAGAATGGGGATCTGTCTGTTTACATTGACAGATCCCCGTTCTGGCTCTCTTTCCGGCGGTCGCGGGTGGCCGGCGGACATCGTGCCCCCCCCCCGGCCACGCGCATTGGGCGCGCACGCGCGGCTGCTGTGGCTCTTAAGGGGGCCGACACACAGGTACGCCGATTCGCGGGAAGGAGCCGACCTGCCGCAATATAATGACGGCGGATGGTCGGCAAGTGGTTAACAATGATGGAAAAAATCTTTAGGCAAGCAGATGGGCAAACAAATGGAAAATTGTATCAAATTCTTACTTTAATTTTTCTTTCCTGGCACCAGTCCATGGCAGCATAACTACCACATGTATGCTGCCATGTTGGCGCCAGGAAAATAACATTATTGTCAAATTAATTGGACGCACATTTATGCTGTTAAATTTGGTCTGGGTATCTATGGATCAATGACTTCTGCTCATGAAAAAAAAGAAAACTGAAACGTGACTCTGATATCTCTTGTAGAGGTTTAGCATGACAGACGGAACACATGACAGGATGCCTGCAAGCCACAACCCCGGAGTGTCGGGTCATGTCAATAGGGAACCTCCTTTATCTGAAAATTGAACTGATGAAATGCCTAAAGCTATTACTAAGGTATATCTTCTGCTACTCTGCACTTCAAAAAAAAAGCAACGTCAACCCTTGTGAAATAGAATAGTGAGGTGTTGTAACAGAGAGAGGTGTTTCTTTATATATTCATGACTAAGCCTATTTTTGAAATTTGGTGTTTACAAGTTAAAATCCGTATTTTTTGCTAGAAAATTACTTAGAACCCCCAAACATTATATATATATATATATATATATATATATTGTAGCAGAGAATCTAGAGAATAAAATGGCGATTGTTGCAATATTTTATATCACACGGTATTTGTGCAGCGGTGTTTTAAACGCAAATTTTTGGGAAAAGGGACACTTTCATGAATTTAAAAAAAAACAAACAGTAAAGTTACCCCAATTTTTTTGTATTATGTGAAAGATGATGTTACGCCGAGTAAATGGATACCAAACATGTCACGCTTTATAATTGCACGTGCTCGTGGAATGGCGACAAACTACGGTAGCTAAATATCTCCATAGGCGAAGCTTTAAATTTTTTTTACGGTTACCAGGTTAGAGTTACAGAGGAGGTCTAGTGCTATTGCTCTCGCTCTGACGATCGCGGCTATACTGCACATGTGTGATTTGAACACCATTTACATATGCGGGCGCGACTTCCGTATGCGTTTTCATTGCTGCACGAGCTCGTGGCGACGGGGGCGCTTTGAATAAAAATAAATTTCTTATTTATTTTAATATTAATAAATTGTTTTTTTTTTTTTAATTTTTGATCACTTTTATTGCTGTCACAAGGACTGTAAACATCCCTTGTGACAGTAATAGGTGGTGACAGGTACTCTTTATGGAGGGATCGGGGGCACTTCAAAGTATTCAGATCGCCGTTTTCTGAATACTGTATATTTTTTTTAAATCGGCGCAATTGGCAGCTGAGTAAACGGGAAGTGAAGTCATGACGTCACTTCCCTGTTTACAATTAGGAGGCTGGAACGAAGCCGCTTACAGCTTCATTCCAGACTGTCACTAGCCGCCGGAGGCCCGATTGTTGATTGTTGATCGGGGCTCCCGGTGGAACGGGAGGCCCGGTAAGAGTTGCGGGAGGGGGGGGGGGTCCCCTCCCGCTCCTCCGGTATAACAGCCGAGCGGCTTTTAGCCGCATCAGTTGTTATCGCTGGAAAGCCGATCGCCGGCTTTAAAAAACCTGCAGCTGCGGGCTTCATCCCGGTATAACCCCTGAAAGCCGAGTACGCACATCTGCATACGCTCGGCGGCAAGGGGTTATTTTAGACTCAGTGCTTCTCTGTTCGAGTGTTTCTCAACTCCAGTCCTCAAGGTGCCCCAACTGGTCATGTTTTCAGGATATCCCTCAGATGAAACGACTGTGGTAACGGATCAAATCACCTGTGCAAAATAATGGACAGCCTGAAAACATGACCTGTTGGGGCGCCTTGAGGACTGGAGTTGGAGGGGCCAGCAGGGTGCTGTACATGGCTTCCTGAACACATCACAGCACCCGGGCCTCAATACTCCTCTCCAGAGTCCTCAGTCCTGAGGAAAGCAGTGCGAGGAGTTATGCAAATATCAAAAAGCCCCGATGGGTGGGTGTCAGTCTGGAGGAGTGGTTGTTTCTAGGCAGGATTCCTGAAGTAACGCCCACGCTGAGCCTAAAATCCAATAAATGAAAAGAGGGGGGGCAGGAACAGCCAGGCTGGTGAGGAAAAGGCTAGATGATACTGGACGCCCTCCAGCCAGAAAATGAGGCGGGGCTCTATCTGGTTAGCTGCAGCTTCCAATGCACATTGTGAGAAGCTCGCAGTGTGCAGTCACATCAAAGCCAACAATTTCAATCCAGGAGAGGAGCCTGGAAACTGTGCAAACTGATGGGAAGGCCGGAAATTGGCTTTAAGACATGGCCCTTCGGCTAGTTATTTGTGTACACAGCATTCTGCCTCTATGGCTCTAATGGATAAACACAATCCATTAACAGAAAATACTTTAGGGACCTCAAGAAATCGCATGAGACCAATAAATGAGGGAAAAAGAGAGAGCAGAACGTACAATCCCCTCATTCATATGTCTTGTGCAGCAAACAACAGTCCATTGTCAGGACTTAAAGCTCAGCTCCAGGCACTAAAACTTTAATTCAAAAATATTTCTTATTAGCCAAGAAGGATATACAATATCTCACAAAAGTGAGTACACCCCTCACTCACATTTTTGTAAATATTTTCTTCTATCTTTTCATGTGACAACACTGAAGAAATGACACTTTGCTACAATGTAAAGTAGTGAGTGTACAGCTTGTATAACAGTGTAAATTTGTTGTCCCCTCAAAATAACTCAACACACAGCCATTAATGTCTAAACCGCTGGCAACAAAAGTGAGTACACCCCTAAGTGAAAATGTCCAAATTGGGCCCAAAGTGTCAATATTTTGTTTGGCCACCATTGTTTTCCAGCACTGCCTTAACCCTCTTGGGCATGGAGGTCACCAGAGCTTCACAGGTTGTCACTGGAGTCCTCTTCCCTTCCTCCATGGAAACATCACGGAGCTGGTGGATGTTAGAGACCTTGCGCTCCTCCACCTTCCGTTTGAGGATGTCCCACAGATGATCAATAGGGTTTAGGTCTGAAGACATGCTTGGCCAGTCCATCACCTTTACGCTCAGCTTCTTTAGCAAGGCAGAGGTCGTCTTGGAGGTGTGTTTGGGGTCGTTATCACGTTGGAATACTGCCCTGCGGCCCAGTCTCTGAAGGGAGGGGATCATGCTCTGCTTCAGTATGTCACAGTACATGTTGGCATTCATGGTTCCCTCAATGATCTGTAGCTCCCCAGTGCCGGCAGCACTCATGCAGCCCCAGACCATGACACTCCCACCACCATGCTTGACTGTAGGCAAGACACACTTGTCTTTGCCCCCACACACGCTTGACACCATCTGAACCAAATAAGTTTATCTTGGTCTCATTAGACCACAGGACATGGTTCCAGTAATCCATGTCCTTAGTCTTCTTGTCTTCTGTTTGCGGGCTTTCTTGTGCATCATCTTTAAAAGAGGCTTCCTTCTGGGACGACAGCCATGCAGACCAATGTGATGCAGTGTGTGGCGTATGGTCTGAGCACTGGCAGGCTGACCCCCCACCCCTTCAATCTCTGCAGCAATGCTGGCAGCACTCATACGTCTATTTCCCAAACACAACCTCTGGATATGACGCTGAGCACGTGACCTCAACTTCTTTGGTGGACCATGGTGAGGCCTGTTCTGAGTGGAACCTGTCCTGTTAAACAGCTGTATGGTCTTGGCCACCGTGCTGCAGCTCAGTTTCAGGGCCTTGGCAATCTCCTTATAGCCTAGGCCATATTTATGTAGAGCAACAATTCTTTTTTTTCAGATCCTCAGAGAGTTCTTTGCCATGAGGTGCCATGTTGAACTTCCAGTGACCAGTATGAGAGAGTGAGAGCGATAACACCAAATTTAACACACCTGCTCCCCATTCACACCTGAGACCTTGTAACACTAACGAGTCACATGACACCGGGGAGGGAAAATGGCTAATTGGGCCCAATTTGGACATTTTCACTTAGCAGTGTATTCACTTTTGTTGCCAGCGGTTTAGACATTAATGGCTGTGTGTTGAGTTATTTTGAGGGGACAGCAAATTTACACCGTTATACAAGCTGTACACTCACTACTTTACATTGTAGCAAAGTGTCATTTCTTCAGTGTTGTCACATGAAAAGATAAAAGAAAAGATTTACAAAAATGTGAGGGGTGTACTCACTTTTGTGAGATACTGTATATCCAACAAATTAACAAATAAAAACCCCTGAATACAAAGTAACCTTCTATAAATAACTTGTATCTGTAAACTTTTAACAATGTTGCAATCAAAAATCAAAACAAATAAATGTGTTGTGAAAACAGTTGATATATCTTCTTAAAAACACTTGCTGACCACCTTATACCAGATTTACTGCTACAGGGCGGCTGTTGTGCAGAATTTTGTGTATATATATATATATATATATATATATATATATATATATACACACAGTGTGTTTGCAGCTGTATTATTTGACCTTGTTTCTTTAGTCTCTGTCATATGTTGTATTACTGATATATGTATATAGGGAAGAGTGATGTGTTATGTTTTTCCTTGTCACCCCAGCATGCATTTCATAGCCCCAAGCATCGGTATGGGTGGAAAGTGTCACCTGTCTCCCACAGGGAGAGAATTTGGCAAATAACAATCCTTTGATGAAGGTGACAATAGCTGCCCTTTGTGTCACCCCTGAGTGACAGAGATCAGATCAGATTGAGCTTCATCTGAATGTCACACCATGATGTCAGGAGATGGGGACTCCTATCCAGGATAATTAGAACTTTTACATTTCCAGCCTCTTGGCTGGGTCTGTGTATTGGCCAGCTGTGACCTTGCAGGGGTCCCCCCCCCCCCCCCCCAAAGAGATCCACACTGTGATGTCGTTAGCAGTGGAATGTGACCCCCAATTTAAAGTGTATCTAATCCAGAGAACACAAATGTCATATATTGTAGATTACCATTCCTAAAGCCCCAGAATGTAGTACAAAAAAATTTAAAGCGATCGTACACAGCTTTCGTCTGAAATTTTCAGAAGGGACATACACAAAAAAAAATTCTCGTATGATATCAGATCGTACAATTTTCTTTTTATAAGTACAGTTTTTTTCTGAAAATACAATAGAGTAGAATACATTAATTCCAAATGTTTATTCTATCGTACTTTAGTAACCACTTATGGAGACTAGCATGCATAAAAAAAAAAAAATGGACGATCCTTCGTCTGATAATCTCATCGTGTGTATTAGGCTTTAGGCAGCCCATAGATTAGTCTTTTTCCATTCAGCCAATGATTGAACGAAAAATAACGACCTGATTCCCCAATCCACACACCTGATGTGGATGGGAGAGTCCTCACTGCTTTGATAGTGGGGGGGACTTCCCCGCCATTAGAATACACTGATCAGCAATACCGGCTATAGCCAGCAGCATTGATCGCGCGGGGAGAATTCGGTGAGCTGGCTTTACAGAAATCAATCGGTAGATTGAATTCTTAACAACCAGCCTGCCCATACGTGGATCGAAGTTCGGCTGGTCCCTTCTGAAGCGGCCGAATGTCAACATGCAGGGTGCCAGACGCATGGATTTCTATGGATTTTAATTTTTTTTCTAAAAGCACGTGATTAGAGCCTGAAGCTCTAATTGGCTTCAAAAAAGGGTGGGCTCGGGGCATTGTGTGACATTAGCGGGCAGTGGACGATGTCAGTAGAGCAGTGGACAATGTCAGTAGAGCAGTGGATGGTGTCAGTAGAGCAGTGGATGGTGTCAGTAGAGCAGTTAATGGTGTCAGTAGAGCAGTGGAAGATGTCAGTAGAGCAGTGGAAGATGTCAGTAGAGCAGTGTATGGTGTGAGTAAGGCCGTGGACAGTGTCAGTTGGGCAGTGGACGGTGTCAGTAGGGCAGTGGATGGTGTCAGTATAGAAGTGGATGGTGTCAGTAGGGCAGTGGACAGTGTCAGTAGAGCAGTGGACGATGTCAGTAGGGCAGTGGATGGTGTCAGTTGAGCAGTGGATGGTGTCAGTAGGGCAGTGGATGGTGTCAGTTGAGCAGTGGATGATGTCAGTAGAGCAGTGGATGGTGTCAGTAGAGCAGTGGATGGTGTCAGTAGAGCAGTGGATGGTTTCAGTTGAGCAGTGGATGATGTCAGTAGAGCAGTGGATGGTGTCAGTAGAGCAGTGTATGGTGTCAGTAGAGCAGTGGATGGTGTCAGTAGGGCAGTGGATGGTGTCAGTAGGGCAGTGGACAGTGTCAGTAGACGATGTCAGTAGGGTAGTGAATGGTGTCAGTTGAGCAGTGGACAGTGTCAGTAGGGCAGTGGATGGTGTCAGTAGAGCAGTGGACGATGTCAGTAGGGCAGTGGATGGTGCCAGTTGAGCAGTGGATGGTGCCAGTTGAGCAGTGGATGGTTTCAGTTGAGCAATGGATGATGTCAGTAGAGCAGTGTATGGTGTCAGTAGAGCAGTGGACGGTGTCAGTAGGGCAGTGGATGGTGTCAGTAGGGCAGTGGACAGTGTCAGTAGAGCAGTAGACGATGTCAGTAGGGTAGTGAATGGTGTCAGTTGAGCAGTGGACGGTGTCAGTAGGGCAGTGGATGGTGTCAGTTAAGCAGTGGATGGTGTCAGTAGAGCAGTGGATGGTGTCAGTAGGGCAGTGGACGGTGTCAGTAGAGCAGTGGATGGTGTCAGTAGAGCAGTGGATGGTGTCAGTAGGGGAGTGGACGGTGTCAGTAGAGCAGTGGACGGTGTCAGTAGAGCAGTGGACGGTGTCAGTAGAGCAGTAGACGATGTCAGTAGGGTAGTGAATGGTGTCAGTTGAGCAGTGGACAGTGTCAGTAGGGCAGTGGATGGTGTCAGTAGAGCAGTGGATGGTGTCAGTATAGCAGTGGATGGTGTCAGTAGGGCAGTGGACAGTGTCAGTAGAGCAGTAGACGATGTCAGTAGGGTAGTGAATGGTGTCAGTTGAGCAGTGGACAGTGTCAGTAGGGCAGTGGATGGTGTCAGTAGAACAGTGGATGGTGTCAGTATAGCAGTGGATGGTGTCAGTAGGGCAGTGGACAGTGTCAGTAGAGCAGTGGATGGTTTCAGTTGAGCAGTGGATGATGTCAGTAGAGCAGTGGTTGGTGTCAGTAGAGCAGTGGACGGTGTCAGTAGAGCAGTGGACGGTGTCAGTAGAGCAGTGGACGGTGTCAGTAGGGCAGTGGATGGTGTCAGTAGGGCAGTAGACAGTGTCAGTAGAGCAGTGGACGATGTCAGTAGGGTAGTGAATGGTGTCAGTTGAGCAGTGGACGGTGTCAGTAGGGCAGTGGATGGTGTCAGTTGAGCAGTGGATGGTGTCAGTAGAGCAGTGGATGGTGTCAGTAGGGGAGTGGACGGTGTCAGTAGAGCAGTGGACGGTGTCAGTAGAGCAGTGGACGGTGTCAGTAGAGGATTGGACGCTGTCAGTAGAGGAGTGGACAGTGTCAGTAGGGTAGTGAATGGTGTCAGTTGAGCAGTGGACGGTGTCAGTAGGGCAGTGGATGGTGTCAGTAGAGCAGTGGATGGTGTCAGTAGGGCAGTGGACGGTGTCAGTAGAGCAGTGGACGGTGTCAGTAGAGCAGTGGACGGTGTCAGTAGAGCAGTGGACGGTGTCAGTAGAGCAGTGGATGGTGTCAGTAGAGCAGTGGATGGTGTCACTAGGGCAGTGGATGGTGTCACTAGGGCAGTGGACAGTGTCAGTAGGGCAGTGGACAGTGTCAGTAGAGCAGTGGACGGTGTCAGTAGGGCAGTGGATGATGTCAGTAGGGCAGTGGACGGTGTTAGTAGAGCAGTGGACGGTGTTAGTAGGGCAGTGGATGATGTCAGTAGGGCAGTGTACGGTGTCAGTAGGGCAGTGGACGGTGTTAGTAGAGCAGTGGACGGTGTCAGTAGAGCAATGGACAGTTGCAGTAGGGCAGTGGATGGAGTCAGTAGTTTATTTTTATTCTTTTTTACAATTGTAATTTTTTTTATCATTTATTTTTTTACAATTTGTTTAGGAGCCCCATTTGCTTTGGTGAAATTGTGAAACTGTGTTTACTACGCTTCAGTTTCTGAATGAACAGGAAGCCGCTCAGCACAGAGCACTTCCTATTCATTCACTGCCCCATGCAGCTGAGGCTGCAGAAAAAGGCGTGCGTGTTTGAGCTTTGGGGTGCACACCCTAATGCAATAGGCTTGCGCACACCTATGACTAACGATCGGATTATCGTCCGATCACTTAGAAAGTATTTTCCATCTGATTTTCTGATCATGTGTACTAGGCTTAAGTTTGTATCACCAGTAGGGTCATATTTAAACAAATTTGTTTTATCTACACCCTACAAAAGCACTTTATTGACGTGACTGTTTAGATAACGCAGCAGGTGGTGACCCCATATCAGGTTCTGAGCAATTTCTCTAATCATGACACAAAAAGCCAAATAGAATCTTTAAAGGTCTTATCATTGGCTTGTGCATTTTAAGTCTTGTGTAACACGCACGATCAATAAAAAAAAGTGACATCTGCATGAGGACAACAGCCTCTGGCAACAGGCCAGACCTTACCTTTACGTAATTTTTTAGGATGAATCAGACACACATTTAGTAAAGTCACAGTGTTGAAGAGCCAATACATAAACCATTTATTATTTATTTATATAGCTCCATCAATTTACATAGTGATTTACATTGTATAGTACATTCACATCAGTCCTTGCCCTTAGAGCTTACACTCTAAGGCCCCTAACTCACATTCTTACATACCGTACACATAACTAAGGCCAATTTAGACAGAAGCCAATTAACCTACCAGCATGTCATTGGAGTGTCGGAGAAAACACATACAGGGACAGGGAGAACATGCAAACTCCACGCAGGGAGGAGTGCCATGATTGGGATTCACTTTTAGGGTTTCCTTTATTAAAAAAAAAAAAAAAAACAACCTTTTCATTAGAATAAAAGCAAGTGGCATCTGTTCAGATGTGCAAATTAACAGCCAAAAGCTGCATGGAGTTAGATTGCTGCGCCACTGATTTTAGTGTAACATAGTAACAAATATCTGATTTTAGTGTTGCATTGTAACATATATATGATTTTAGTGTAACATTATACCCTTTATCTGCTTTAAGTGCTGCATGGGCGGTACAGTGGTGTAGTGGGTAGCACTTTCGCCTAGCAGCAAAAAGGGGTCGCTGGTTCAAATTCTAACCACGACACTACCTGCCTGAAGTTTGCATGTTCTCACTGTGCCTGCGTGGGTTTCCTCCGGGTGCTCCGGTTTCCTCCCACACTCCAAAGAAATGCTGGTAAGTTAATTTGCTTCTGTCTAAATTGGCCCCTAGTATATGAATGGGAGTTAGGGACCTTAGATTGCAAGCTCCTTGAGGGTAGGGACTGATGTGAATGTACAATGTATATGTAAAGTGCTGTGTAAATTGACGGCGCTATATAAGTACCTTAAATAATAATAATTATAACATATATATGATTTTAGCATTACATTGTAACATATATATATATATATATATATATATATATATATATATATATATATATATATATATATATATGATATTAGCATTACACTGTAACATATATCTGATTTTAGCATTACATTATCACATATATGATTTTAGCGTTACATGGTAACATATATCTGATTTTAGCGTTACATTATCACATATCTGATTTTGGCGTTACATTATAACATATCTGATTTTAGCGTTACATTATAACATATCTGATTTTAGCGTTACATTATAACATATCTGATTTTAGCGTTACATTATAACATATCTGATTTTAGCGTTACATGGTAACATATATTATTTTAGCGTTACATTATCATATATATGATTTTAGCGTTACATTATCATATATATGATTTTAGCGTTACATGGTAACATATATCTGATTTTAGCGTTACATTATCACATATCTGATTTTAGCGTTACATTATCACATATCTGATTTTGGCGTTACATTATCACATATCTGATTTTGGCGTTACATTATCACATATCTGATTTTAGCGTTACATGGTAACATATATCTGATTTTAGCATTACATTGTAACATATCTGATTTTGGCGTTACATTATCACATATCTGATTTTAGCGTTACATGGTAACATATATCTGATTTTAGCATTACATTGTAACATATCTGATTTTAGTGTTACATTTATAACCTATATCTGCTTTTAGTGTTGCATCGTAACATATATACATAGTATTGTAACATATTGATGTGAATCTACATTATATATGTAAAGTGTTGCATAAACTTATGGCACTGTATACCTGTAACAAAGAAGTAATAAACATATATCTGATTTCAGTGTTACATTGTAGCGTATATATATATATGATTTTTAGTGTTAGATTGTATTATATATCTATCTTTACATAACATAAACAAGTTACTTTCTCTTATGTCGTTTACACACGACCGGACTTTTCGTCAGACTGAACTCCTTTTTTTTTGTCCGTCGGACTAGCCTACAGACGAACAGATTTTTCGATCGGACTCGAGTCCGTCGGAAAGATTTGAAACGTGTTCTATTTCTAAAGTCCGACAGATTTTTCGACAGAAAAGGTCCGATGAAGCCCACGCGCGATCGAATTGTCCGACGGATTCGTTCCGTCGGACCAGTTCGGACGAAAAAGTCCGGTGGCGTGCACACAGCATAAGCGGTGATCTTCTGTGTGACCAATCGCAGATTTTCTTTCAAAAATATAAACTTTTTATTTTAAAGTTTTTGATTTTCCAGCCCCCAACCCTCCTTGTCCTCTGAGGATTGAACATAAAGAATCATTAACTGTTATCAACATTCTCCTCCCAGAGAACAAAGATCATTCTATGTCGTTGTTCCGCGTCCTGCTCTTGTTTTCCTGTAAATACCCATTTATTCTGCCAAGCATTCATTGATGTCCCTGCACATAGCTGTCTATAGGTGTAGAATGAAGCTGCTTTACCTGCTTTGTGCTCCTGTGTGTGTTGGCCTAGCTCCATGCAGATCCTTTGTGCAGGCAGGAGGATGTCTGCAAGGCAACTCTCTATGAGAATCCCCCACCCCCCCCTTCCTCCTCTCCCTTGCCCCTCCCATTAGGGTGACACACACAGGCAGCTGACCAATCACACACGTTCAGCACAAACACATCATCTTCCTTCCAACAGCTGGATTGGTGCAGCCGGCTCAAACCACCATCTGACAACCAGCATGTTACCATAACAGTCTGTCCACACTCATCCAGCTGGTGTGAGAATGAAGGTGCATGGAAGGCGATTATTGCAGCATGGCGCGTCATTCTGCATTCTCTTTTGAAGAGCGAAACGTGCCGGATTAAAAATAGAACAAAAGAAAATTAAAATTTTCAACTTGGCTGTGCGCAGTAAAATGCAAAATATTCAACAGCCGTTATTCACAGTAGTGAGTTACGACCCCCGGTGATGGTTCTGGCTTTTAGATGAGTTTGTACATGTGTTGGAGCGGGTTCTAGATCAGGGGTAGTGAATTAAAATTCACGGGGGTCCGGTCAGAAAATTCTTCTTCTAGCGGAGGTCCGAGTGTCATATTGGTGCTGTGACTCCACATGATATCCTCCACATCACAGCCTCCTGTGCACGTCACAGGCCCCTCATCTCAGACCCCCATCACAGACTGGTCCCTCCACCACAGACTGGTCCCCCCTCATCACAGACTGGTCCCCCCATCACAAACTGGTCTCCCCTCATCACAGACTGGTCCCCCCACCACAGACTGGTCCCCCCTCATCACAGACTGGTCCCCCCATCACAAACTGGTCTCCCCCATCACAGACTGGTCCCCCCTCATCACAGACTGGTCCCCCCATCACAGACTGGTCCCCCCTCATCACAGACTGGTCTTCCCCATCACAGACTGGTCTTCCCCATCACAGACTGGTCTCCTCCATCACAGACTGGTCCCCCCTCATCACAAACTGGTCTCCCCCATCACAGACTGGTCTCCCCCATCACAGACTGGTCCCCCATCACAGACTGGTCCCCCCTCATCACAGACTGGTCCCCCCATCACAGACTGGTCCCCCCTCATCACAGACTGGTCTTCCTCATCACAGACTGGTCTTCCCCATCACAGACTGGTCTTCCCCATCACAGACTGGTCTCCTCCATCACAGACTGGTCCCCCCTCATCACAAACTGGTCTCCCCCATCACAGACTGGTCTCCCCCATCACAGACTGGTCCCCCATCACAGACTGGTCTCCCCTCATCACAGACTGGTCTTCCCCATCACAGGCTGGTCTCCTCCATCACAGACTGGTCCCCCCTCATCACAAACTGGTCTCCCCCATCACAGACTGGTCCCCCCCCATCACAAACTGGTCTCCCCCATCACAGACTGGTCCCCCCCATCACAGACTGGTCTCCCCCATCACAGACTGGTCCCCCCTCATCACAGACTGGTCCCCCCATCACAGACTGGTCCCCCCATCACAGACTGGTCCCCCCCATCACAGACTTGTCTCCCCCATCACAGACTGGTCCCCCCTCATCACAGACTGGTCTCCCTCATCACAGACTGGTCCCCCCATCACAGACTGGTCCCCCCCATCACAGACTTGTCTCCCCCATCACAGACTGGTCCCCCCCATCACAGACTTGTCTCCCCCATCACAGACTTGTCTCCCCTTCACAGACTGGTCTCCCCCATCACAGACTGGTCCCCCCAATCACAGATTGGTCCCCCCCATCACAGACTGGTCCCCCATCACAGACTGGTCCCCCCATCACAGACTGGCCCCCCCATCACAGACTGGCCCCCCCATCACAGACTGGTCCCCCCCATCACAGACTGGTCCCCCATCACAGACTGGTCTCCCCATCACAGACTGGTCTCCCCCATCACAGACTGGTCTCCCCTCATCACAGACTGGTCTTCCCCATCACAGACTGGTCTCCTCCATCACAGACTGGTCCACCCATCACAGACTGGTCCCCCATCACAGACTGGTCTCCCCCATCACAGACTGGTCCCCCCCCCATCACAGACTGGTCTCCCCCATCACAGACTGGTCCCCCCCATCACAGACTGGTCTCCCCCATCACAGACTGGTCCCCCATCACAGACTGGTCCCCCCCATCAAAGACTGGTCCCCCCATCACAGACTGGTCCCCCTCATCTCAGACTGGTCCCCCCATCACAGACTGGTCCCCCATCACAGACTGGTCCCCCCTTATCACAGATTGGTCCCCCATCACAGACTGGTCCCCCCTTATCACAGACTGGTACCCCCATCACACACTGGTCACCCCCATCACACACTGGTCACCCCATCACAGACTGGTCTCCCCCATCACAGACTGGTTCCCCTCATCACAGACTGGTCCCCCCTAATCACAGACTGGTCCCCCCATCACAGACTGGTCACCCCATCACAGACTGGTACCCCCATCACAGACTGGTCTCCCCCATCACAGAGTGGTCTCCCCTCATCACAGACTGATCCCCCCATCACAGACTGGTCTTCCCCATCACAGACTGGTCCCCCCATCACAGACTGGTCTCCCCCAATCACAGTCTGGTCCCCCCTCATCACAGAGTGGTCTCCCCTCATCACAGACTGGTCTCCCCCCCATCACAGACTGGTCTCCCCTCATCACAGACTGGTCCTCCCCCATCACAGACTGGTCCCCATCACAGACTGGTCCCCCCATCACAGACTGTTCCCCCCTTATCACAGAGTGGTCTCCCCTCATCACAGACTGGTCTCCCCCCATCACAGACTGGTCTCCCCTCATCACAGACTGGTCTACCCCATCACAGAATGGTCCCCCATCACAGACTGGTCCCCCCATCACAGACTGGTCCCCCCTCATCACAGAGTGGTCTCCCCTCATCACAGACTGGTCCCCCATCACAGACTGGTCCCCCTCCATCACAGACTGGTCCCCCCATCGCAGACTGGTACCCCATCACAGACTGGTCCCCCCCATCACAGACTGGTCCCCCCCATCACAGACTGGTACCCCATCACAGACTGGTCCCCCCTCATTACAGACTGGTCTCCCCTCATCACAGACTGGTCTCCCCCCATCACAGACTGGTTTCCCCCATCACAGACAGGTCCCCCCATCACAGACTGGTCTCCCCCATCACAAACTGGTCCCCCCTCATCACAGACTGGTCTTCCCTCATCACAGACTGGTCCCCCATCACAGACTGGTCCCCCCATCACAGACTGGTCCCCCCCTTATCACAGACTGGTCCCCCCTTATCGGACTGGTCCCCCCTCATCACAGACTGGTCTCCCCCCATCACAGACTGGTCCCCCATCACAGACTGGTCTCCCCCATCACAGACTGGTCCCCCCCATCACAGACTGGTCTCCCCCATCACAGACTGGTCCCCCCCATCACAGACTGGTCTCCTCCATCACAGACTGGTCCCCCCTCATCACAAACTGGTCTCCCCCATCACAGACTGGTCTCCCCCATCACAGACTGGTCCCCCATCACAGACTGGTCCCCCATCACAGACTGGTCTCCCCCATCACAGACTGGTCCCCCCCATCACAGACTGGTCTCCCCCATCACAGACTGGTCCCCCCATCACAGACTGGTCCCCCATCACAGACTGGTCCCCCCCATAAAAGACTGGTCCCCCCATCACAGACTGGTCCCCCTCATCTCAGACTGGTCCCCCCATCACAGACTGGTCCCCCATCACAGACTGGTCCCCCCTTATCACAGATTGGTCCCCCATCACAGACTGGTCCCCCCTTATCACAGACTGGTACCCCCATCACACACTGGTCACCCCCATCACACACTGGTCACCCCATCACAGACTGGTCCCCCCATCACAGACTGGTCACCCCATCACAGACTGGTACCCCCATCACAGACTGGTCTCCCCCATCACAGAGTGGTCTCCCCTCATCACAGACTGATCCCCCCATCACAGACTGGTCTTCCCCATCACAGACTGGTCCCCCCATCACAGACTGGTCTCCCCCAATCACAGTCTGGTCCCCCCTCATCACAGAGTGGTCTCCCCTCATCACAGACTGGTCTCCCCCCATCACAGACTGGTCTCCCCTCATCACAGACTGGTCCTCCCCCATCACAGACTGGTCCCCCATCACAGACTGGTCCCCCCATCACAGACTGTTCCCCCCTTATCACAGAGTGGTCTCCCCTCATCACAGACTGGTCTCCCCCCATCACAGACTGGTCTCCCCTCATCACAGACTGGTCTCCCCCATCACAGAATGGTCCCCCATCACAGACTGGTCCCCCCATCACAGACTGGTCCCCCCTCATCACAGAGCGGTCTCCCCTCATCACAGACTGGTCCCCCATCACAGACTGGTCCCCCTCCATCACAGACTGGTCCCCCCATCGCAGACTGGTACCCCCATCACAGACTGGTCCCCCCCATCACAGACTGGTCCCCCCCATCACAGACTGGTACCCCATCACAGACTGGTCCCCCCTCATTACAGACTGGTCTCCCCTCATCACAGACTGGTCTCCCCCCATCACAGACTGGTTTCCCCCATCACAGACAGGTCCCCCCATCACAGACTGGTCTCCCCCATCACAAACTGGTCCCCCCTCATCACAGACTGGTCTTCCCTCATCACAGACTGGTCCCCCATCACAGACTGGTCCCCCCATCACAGACTGGTCCCCCCTTATCACAGACTGGTCCCCCCTTATCGGACTGGTCCCCCCTCATCACAGACTGGTCTCCCCCCATCACAGACTGGTCCCCCATCACAGACTGGTCCCCCCCATCACAGACTTGTCCCCCTTATCACAGACTGGTCCCCCCTTATCACAGACTGGTCCCCCCCTTATCACAGACTGGTCCCCCCATATCACAGACTGGTCCCCCCTCATCACAGACTGGTCCCCCCTCATCACAGACTGGTCTCCCCCCATCACAGACTGATCTCCTCTCATCGTAGACTGGTCTCCCCTCATCACAGACTGGTCTTCCCATCACAGACTGGTCTTCCCATCACAGACTGGTCTCCCCCTTATCACAGACTGGTCTCCCCATCACAGACTGGTCCCCCTCATCACAGACTTGTCCCCCATCACAGACTTGTCCCCCCCTTATCACAGACTGGTCCCCCTCATCAAAGACTGGTCCCCCCTTATCACAGACTGGTCCCCCTCATCACAGACTGGCCCCCCCTTATCACAGACTGGTCCCCCCTCATCACAGACTGGTCCCCCCTCATCACAGACTGGTCCCCCCCTTATCACAGACCGGTCCCCCTCATCACAGACTGGTCCCCCCCATCACAGACCGGTCCCCATCACAGACTGGTCTCCCCATCACAGACTGGTCCCCCCCTCATCACAGACTGGTCCCCCCTCATCACAGACTGGTCCCCCCTATCACAGACTGGTCCACCTTATCACAGACTGGTCTCCCCAATCACAGACTGGTCTCCCCATCACAGACTGGTCCCCCATCACAGACTGGTCCCCCTCATCACAGACTGGTCTCCCCCATCACAGACTGGCCCCCCCATCACAGACTGGTCCCCCTCATCACAGACTGGTCCCTCCCCTTATCACATACTGGTCCCCCCTTTTTACAGACTGGTCCTTCATCACAGACTGGTCCCCCCATCACAGACTGGTCCCCCATTACAGACTGGTCCCCCATCACAGACTGGTCTCCCCCATCACAGACTGGTCCCCCCATTACAGACTGGTCCCCCCTTATCACAGACTGGTCCCCCCCTTATCACAGACTGGTCCACGTAATTACCACATAATCAGCTGTGTCCAATGACAGCTGATCATGGATGTCAACCCAAGCTGGTTATGGGCTTTTCTTTCCTAATGCTGACAGAGTGAGGAGAGAAAAAGAGAGCCGATAACTGACTTGTGTTAAAGGGACATCGACACTGATATTCAGGGCACTGATTATCAGTGCAGGCCCAACAGTGCCCACCAGTGCTGCCAATTAGTGCTCATCAGTGCTGCCAATCAGTGTCTCCTATTAGTGTCCGCCAGTGCGACCTATCAGTGCCCATCAGTGCCTCCTCATCAGTGCCCACCAGTGCAGCCTATAAGTGCAACCTATTAGCACAGATTTTTTCCCACAAATAGAGCTTTCTTTTGGTGGTATTTGATCACCTCTGCGGTTTTTATTTTTTGCTAAACAAATAAAAAAAGACCGAAAATTTTGAAAAAAAAAGTTTTTCTTTGTTTCTGTTATAAAATTTTGTAAATAAATACGTTTTCTCCTTCAATATTGGGGCACTGATGAGGCTGCACTGACGGGCACTGATAAGGCGGTACTGATGGACACTGATGAGGTGGCACCCATGAGGTGGCACTGATGAGGTAGCACTGATGGGCACTGGTAATGAGCACTAATATGCAGCACTGATGGGCATTGATAGGCGGTACTGATGGGCACTGATAGGTGGCACTCGTGTGCAGCACTGATGGGCATTCATAGGTGGCACTGATGGGCAGTGAAAGACTACACTGATGGGCACTGATAGGTGGCACTGATGGGCACTGATAGGCATCACTGATGAGAAGGCACTGGCAGGCATTTATGATGGGCAATAATTGGCACCATTTATGGCCACTGATTGGCATCCCTGGTGGTCATGGGTGGGCATACCTAGTGGTCATGGGTGGGCATCATTGGTGGGCATCCCTGGTGGTCCTGGGTGGGCATCCTCAAGGTGGCTGCACTGATAATCAATCAGTGCAGACCACCCCCTGTAAGGAGAGCAGCCACTCGGCTCTCCTTTACTCACGTCTGTCAGACACAATAGAGGACAATCTGATACACGGCTTTTCCTGTTTACACTGCGATCAGCTGTGATTGGACACATCTGATCACGTGGTAAAGAGCCTCCGTCAGAGGCTTTTTACCTAGATTGGAGTTGTGGCGCGTCAGACTGACACACCACACCACCAATCGCCATGCCACGTGCCCCTGCGGGTGCGTGCTAGCTTTTTCTCCTGCTGGACGTCATATGACGCCCAGTCAGGATAACTGAACCACCTCTCGGCCATCATTCTGCTATAGGCCGGACGGGAAGTGGTTGAATATCACCAAAAGAAAGCTCTATTTGTGTGAAAAAAATTATAAAAATGTATTTAGGTACAGTGCTGCATGACCGCGCAATTGTCATTCAAAGTACGACAGCGCTGAAAGCTGAAAATTGGCCTGGGCAGGAAGGGGGGAAAAGTGCCCAGTAAGGTTTATTTATTTACACCTTTTTATATATATGATTTTTCCACAAATTTTAAAGATTTATTTGCGTGTCTGACGAATTGTCTGACATACTTTTACATATTCAATAGTATACAGTGCATTTAAAAAGTATTCATACCCCTTGACATTTTCCACATTTTTTCATGTTACAACCAGAAACATAAATGTATTTTATTGGGATTTTATGTGATAGACCAACACAAAGTGGCACATAATTGTGAAGTGGAAGGAAAATGATAAATGGTTTTCAACATGTTTTACCAATAAATATGTGAAAAGTGTGGGGGGGGGGCATTTGTATGGCGCCCCCCGGAGTCAATACTTTGTAGAACCCCCTTTCTCTGCAATTACAGCTGCAAGTCTTTTTGGGGATGTCTCTACCAGCTTTGCACATCTAGAGAGGGACATTTTTGCCCATTCTTCTTTGCAAAATATCTCAAGCTCTGTCAGATTGGATGGAGAGCATCTGTGAACAGCAATTTTCAAGTCTTGCCACAGATTCTCAATTGGATTTAGGTCTGGGCTGTGACTGGGCCATTCTAACACATGAATATGCTTTGATCTAAACCATTCCATTGTAGCTCTGGCTGTATGTTTAGGGTCGTTGTCCTGCTGGAAGGAGAACCTCCGTCCCAGTCTCAAGTCTTTTGCAGACTCAAACAGGTTTCTTCTAAGATTGTCCTGTATTTGGCTCCATCCATCTTCCCATCAACTCTGACCAGCTTCCCTGTCCCTGCTGAAGAAAAGCATCTCCACAACATGATGCTGCCACCACCATGTTTCACAGTGGGGATGGTGTGTTCAGGGTGATGTGCTGTGTTAGTTTTCCAAGGCACATAGAGTTTTGCTTTTAGGCCAAAAAGTTCAATTTTGGTCTCATCTGACCAGATCACCTTCTTCCACATGTTTGCTGTGTCCCCCCACATGGCTTCTCACAAACAATAAACTGGACTTCTTATGGCTTTATTTCAGCAATGTCTTTCTTCTTGTCACTCTTCCATAAAGGGCAGATTTGTGGAGAACACGACTAATAGTTGTCCTGTGGACAGATTCCCCCACCTGAGCTGTGGATCTCTGCAGCTCCTCCAGAGTTACCATGGACCTCTTGGCTCTTCTCTGATGAATGTTCTCCTTGCCCGGCCGGTCAGTTTAGGTGGATGGCCATGTCTTGGTAGGTTTGCAGTTGTGTCATACTCTTTCCATTTTCCGATGATGGATTGAACAGAGCTCCGTGAGATGTACAAAGCTTGGGAGATTTTTTTTATAACCTAACCCTGCTTTATACTTCTCCACAACTTTATCTCTGATCTGTCTGGTTTGTTTCTTGTCCTTCATGATGCTGTTTGTTCACTAAGGTTCTCTAACAAACCCCTGAGGGCTTCACAGAACAGCTTTATTTATACTGAGAATAAAGTACACACAGGTGGACTCACTTATATTTATTTGTAAAAAAATTGGAAAACCATTTAGCATTTTTCTTCCACTTCACAATTATATGCCACTTTGTGTTGGTCTATCACATAAAATCCCAATAAAATACATTTATGTTCTTGGTTGCATGACAAAATGTGGAACATTTCCATGGGGTATGAATACTTTTTCAAGGCACTGTAAATATAATACATGGGTTTAGCCGAGGGATTGAAGCAGAACTTGTCACTTTATTATAGATACTTTCAGCAGGCATTTGGTCACACCTCAAATAAGCAGTGCCACTTCCACTTTCTAACTCTTAATTAATTCTGACTCGGTAGTAGTTTCAGTCGAGGCAGCAGCTTTTAACCACTTCAATACTGGGCACTTTTACCCACTTCTTGTCCAGGCCAATTTTCAGCTTTCGGCTCTGTCATATTTTGAACGACAATTGCACAGTAATGCAACACTGTACCCAAATTACATTTTTATCATTTTTTTTTCACACAAATAGAACTTTCTTTTGGTGGTAATCACTGCTGGGGTTTTTTTTTTGCTAAATAAACAAAAAAAAAGACTGAAAAATTTGAAAAAAAAAAAGGTTTTCTTCGATTCTGTTAGAAAATTTTGTAAATAAGTAATTTTCCTCCTTCACTGATGTGCACTGATAGGTGGCACTGATGAGCACTGATAGGTGGCACTTATGGGCAATCATAGGCAGCACGGATAGGCGGCACTGAAAGGTAGCACTGACTGGCATCACTGATGGGTACAGATTGACTTCACTGATGAGCCTAAATTGGCATCACTGATGGGTACAGATTGGCATTGCTGATAGGCACAGATTGGCATCACTGCCGGGCACTGTTGGGGCCGCATTGATAGTCAGGGCACTGATTATCTGTACAGGTCTCCTCTGTGAGGGGATGCCACTGATCGGCTCTCTTCTCCTCACACTCTGTCTCTGTGAGAAGAGGAGAGCCGATAACCTGCATTTCCTTGTGTACACGTCATGTGTCCAATCACAGCTGATCACATGGGCAAAGAGCTGCATCATCAGCTTTTTACTGAGAACAGGGGTTGCACCGTGTTTCAGGGACACAGCACGCCAGCGATCGCCATGCAAGCGCCCCTGCGGGTGTGCAAGCACGGTGAGACTGGGACAACGTCTTATGACATATGAACAAGAGAGCACCCCGCCCACCGTCATTTGTCTATAGGGCGGGCGGGAGGTAGTTAAAGGTTTATTGGTTGTCCATAGCTTGGAACCTCCCTCTTTTATGTAAAGATATGCTTGTGTAGCATGGGTAGTTCATAAAATATTTATAAGAAGTTCATAAAAATCCCACAGGAAGGGTGATGTACTTCAGTAGGCAGCTCCATCTGAGACAAGAACACATTTCTGAAATTGCAAAAGAGGAACTCAAGGGGGCGCCAGCTAAGTGCAGGATCAATTGGTTTATTATAATTAAAAAGGCAAATGCAAACTCACAGAAATATAAGATCAAAGAGCTTATCTGTTCTGCAACCATGCCACATTGGATGGAAGCTGTCCACCAGACGAGCCGCTTGTGACAGCATATAGCTGTCAGAAACCATGAAATCAGGCCGAGACAGAAGTACAATTAAATCACACTTGTTTAATAGTAAAAGTAAAAAGAACAAACATAGCCAAAGTTCAGTAACCGGAACGGATAGTCAGACAAGCCAAACATCAGGGATCAGTGTAGTGAAACAGCAAGCAGGATCTGGAGCCATAAGGGATGTCAGCAAAGCAAGTCTTGAACAGGATAGCAGGAGATAATTTCTGTGATGTTGACCAAGGAGAAGGCAGAGCTCCTCTGGACCGGACAGCTTAAGTAGGCAGGACTGATGAGCAGGATATCATCAACAGCTGGGTAACTGTGGAGAGAGATAGGAGCTGGCTATTAGCCAACAGCTGAGCGTCCAGCTCAGAGAAGGAGGGGCTGAGCCCAGCCCTGACAATAGCCTGTTATTAAGACTGTAGACAAAGCAGGAGGCATAGTCATGCAAGATTAAAAAAGATTACATCAAGGAAGCCTATAGACTACTTTCAGACACATCTACTGGTTAACCGCCCGTTAAAAAATTGTAATTGTAGAAAAAACAGAAGCTGCGTTCTTAAGTAGGGAGTTCTACATAATCCCTTACATTTATCATATACCAAAAACTCACAAAGACCAAACAGCTACCCCTGGTGCCCATCATTGCAACAATGGTTAGTATAACCGCAGGCTTTTTATTATCTATCGACCAATTTTTACAGCCATTGGTGGAGGGTCTGCAACCACACATAAATGATAGCACTCATTTATTAGGACTATTACAACCTTAGAGATGGGAATCTAATTACATATGGGTGTCTTTAGATGTCAATTTGCTCTACACTTCAATCCCACATCACTTTGGCCTTTTGGCTCTTAATCATTTTCTGACAACAGATCCCCTTCTAAACCAAAGACAAGCATGCTTCATCCTAGAGGCCACAGAATTTTGCCTCACACATAATTATTTTAGTTTCAATGATGATTTCTACCTACTGGTTCAAGGAGCTGCGATGGGTGCAAATTTTGCACCATCATACGACAGTCTCACCGTTGGTTATTGGGAAACCAGGTGCACATCCACTTCCACTCCGGAAGGTTGACCCCCTTCATGATCAGACCATTTTTTGCGGTACGGCAATGCGTTATTTTAACTGACAATTGCGCGGTCGTGCAACGCCGTAATCGAACAACATTTTTATCATTTTGTTCCCATAAATAGAGCTTTCTTTTGGTGGTATTTGATCACCGCTGGGGTTTTTATTTTTTGCTAAACAAATAAAAAAAGACGAAAATTTTGAAAAAAAAAAAGTTTTTCTTTGTTTCTGCTATAAAATTTTGTAAATAAGTACGTTTTCTCCTTCACTATTAGGGCACTGATGAGGCTGCACTGACGGACACTGATAAGGCAGCACTGATGGACACTGATGAGGTGGCACCCATAAGGTGGCACTGATGAGGTAGCACTGATGGGTACTGGTAATGGGCACTAATATGCAGCACTGATGGGCACTGATAGGCGGTACTGATGGGCACTGATAGGTGGCACTCGTGTGCAGCACTGATGGGCATTCATAGGTGGCACTGATGGGCAGTGAAAGACTACGCTGATGGGCACTGATAGGTGGCACTGATGGGCACTGATAGGCATCACTGATGAGAAGGCACTGGCAGGCATTTATGATGGGCAATAATTGGCACCATTTATGGCCACTGATTGGCATCCCTGGTGGTCATGGGTGGGCATACCTAGTGGTCATGGATGGGCATCATTGCTGGGCATCCCTGGTGGTCCTGGGTGGGCATCCTCAAGGTGGCTGCACTGATAATCAATCAGTGCAGACCACCCCCTGTAAGGAGAGCAGCCACTCAGCTCTCCTTTACTCGCATCTGTCCGACACAATAGAGGAAAATCTGATACACGGCTTTTCCTGTTTACACTGCGATCAGCTGTGATTGGACACATCTGATCACGTGGTAAAGAGCCTCCGTCAGAGGCTTTTTACCTAGATTGGAGTTGTGGCGCGTCAGACTGACACACCACACCACCAATCGCCATGCCGCGTGCCCCCGTGGGCGCGTGCTAGCTTGTTCTCCTGCTGGACGTCATATGACGCCCAGTCAGGATAACTGAACCACTGAAAGACTGCACTGATGGGCACTGATAGGTGGCACTGATGGGCACTGATAGGCATCACTGATGAAGAGGCACTGGCAGGCATTTATGATGGACAATGATTGGCATCATTTATGGGCACTGATTGTCATCCCTGGTGGTCATGGGTGGGCATACCTAGTGGTCATGGGTTGGTATTTGATCACCTCTGCGGTTTTTATTTTTGGTGCTATAAACAAAAAAAAGACTGACAATTTTGAAAAAAATATTTTTTACTATCTGCTATAAAACATCCAATAAAAAAAAAATCGAATTTCTTCATCAATTTAGGCCAATATGTATTCTGCTACATGTTTTTGGTAAAAAAAAATCCCAAAAAGTGTATATTGATTGGTTAGCACAAAAGTTATCGCATCTACAAACTATGGGATAGATTTATTTCTTTTTATATTTTTTACTAGTAATGGCGGTGATCAACAATTTTTAGCAGGAACGTGACACTGCAGCAGACCAATCTGACACTAAGTGACATTTTTTGGGGACCAGTGACACCAATACAGTGAACAGTGTAAAAAAAAAAAAAATGCACTGTCACTGCTACATATTTATGGTAACAAAAAAAATCTCAATAAGCTACAAACTATGGAATATTTTTATGGAATTTTTATTATTGTTTTTTTTTTATACTAGTAATGGCAGCGATCAGCAACTTATAGCAGGACTGCAACATTTCGGTGGACAAATCAGACACTTTTGACACTTTTTGGGGACCAGTGTGTTACGCAACCCGTGACACTAATACAGTGATCAGTGCTAAAAAATATGCACTGTCATTGTACTAATGACAATGGCAGGGAAGGGGTTAACATCAGGGGCGATCAAAGGGTTAAATGTGTCCCTAGGGGGTGCTTTCTAACTGTGGGGGCGGTGCTTGTACTGTAAGAAGACAGAGATCCGTGTTCCCGACTTAGCAAAAACACAGGATCTCCGTCTTCTCCTGTCACAGAACGTCGGTCTGCCTTATTTACATAGAACGAACGGCGGGTCCCGCCGGACATCGGGTCTGCTGGACCTGCTGATTGGCTCCTGCTGTGCCCAATAACAGTGGGAGTGGGCCGCCGGCGGCGCATGTGCGCGGCCCAGACCTGGAAGAAAAAAATCACGTACAGGTACGTGATTTCGCTCTAAAGGGCCACCCTGCCGCAGTATATGTACGCGGGGAAGTCCTTAAGCGTTTAAAAACGCAGGCCATGCATGTCAATCCATGTTGACAAGCGTTTGTTGACATGTGTTTTGTTTATTTGAATGGAAAGTACATCATGGGAGTGTAATGCATACTGTAGGTGTGATTTCAGCCAGTGCTTTGTAACCATTTTTTACTGTTGCGTATTCTCTGTGAGTCATTTGGATACAATGTAATACAATGTTATGTAAGCTGTAAACAGGCCGGTCTCAGACGTATACACCCAGAAAGTCAATGTTCTCGCCACACTGATCTAAAAAGAGGTGGGGAGGTAACACAGGACACTCACCACAATTTGGCTACACGCACAGCAGCTGTGAACCTCTCTTTGCGACAGCTTTGAAGAACAGAAGACAGTTGTCACCTTTATAGGGCGTCATAGGTGTACGCAGCTTATTGCATTTAGGGTGTGCACCCCAAAGCTCAAACACGCCATTTTCCCTCCCCGGTGTCATGTGACTCATTAGTGTTACAAGGTCTCAGGTGTGAATGAGAAGCAGCTGTGTAAATTTGGTGTTATCGCTCTCACTCTCTCATACTGGTCACTGGAAGTTCAACATGGCACTGTGATGGATCTGTTTTCTGATAGGCAGGCTCCAAATTGGGTGATCACTGTGACAGCCAATCACAGTGATCACATCAGGAAGCCAGAAAGCATTTTGGGCATCAACAGCGGCGGCTGGTGGCTTTTTGTTTGGTCCACCGGTACCGCTGTCTGCCGGTCTACCCCCATTGGTGGCGAAGATCGGTGGGCACACAGCATTGGGGATCGGCGGGCACACAACAGCGGGGATTGGGGGGCACATTGGGCAGGGGATCAGGCTGCAGGCGGGCATCTGGCAGCATCTCCTGTGTCCTCTCCTCTTCTGACATCATGGCGGCTCCCGCTGTGCGTCTCCTTCCCTCCTCCTAGGCACCCAAAAGGATCGCCTGACCGTTCAGCCAATCAGGAAACGGGCAACAGACCCGCGCTTCCTGACCAGCGGAGAGGCAATTTAGTGCTAGAAAAGCGAATATTCATTTGCTTTTCTAACACACCTGGGTGGGGTCCGAGCGCACCCTATTTTGGAGCCTATTGGAGCCTATGGCTCTAATCAGGTGCTTAAAAAAAACACACCCCAGCCGCTGTAATTCAGGCCCCCGGTGTCCTGAAAGGGGCCGGACGCATGAATAAGGGGTGGCCGCTGCGGCCATGGTGGATAGATTCATGCTATGCATGAATCTACCTATTAATCATATAGGGGGTGGCGTGGATAGAGGGGGTGACGCCCAATGCACCCTTAATGGACGGGCCACCCCTGGGCATTAAGAACCCTTCAAGCAGCGTCAGTAAGGGGTTAAAGAACCGAAGCCCTGAGAAGGGAGGCTTAACATTTAACTTTGTACATAGAGTTCTTGTAAAAAAAAACAAAACTTTGTACATAGAGTTCTTGTAAAAGAAAAAAAAAAAATTTGTACATAGAGGTTTGTGCCTATTGCCCCGGGGAGGGAATTCAGAGAATTTTTTTTAATGAGCTTATCTGCTAAGCCACTGGTACCCAGCCTGTGGCCCTTTGGGGGCCCCTGCAGACACTGTCATTTGCATTTTTTCTACCTAAGTGCTTACTCCAGCCTGTGAAGAAAAAATATTCTTTAGAATGGATCCCCCTAGTTAAAGCTAACGTCTAATCTGCTTATATTTTGCCTTTCCTGACTCCTCCCTCCTCATCAACACAGACATCCCAACCTGCAAAAACTCACTCTTTCAGGGAGGTGGCGCTTCGCGCCCGCAAATGACCAATCCCACCCCCCCGCCGCAAAATATTATTTAAATCACTTTCTCAATATTTCTTTGCAGTGCTTCTGGGGAAGGGGGTGGGGGGTGGGTGGCAGTGGACGGTGTCAGTAGTTTTTTTACTTTTAATAATTTATTTTTTTACATTTTCATTTTTTAAATTTTTTTTTCATAATGCTTTTTTTTTATTTTTTTTAGACTTTTTGATTTTTTAGATTTTTTTTTACAATATTTTATTTTTTATTTTGGGGGGGCTTTGGTGAGATGTCAGGGGTCTAAACAGACCCCTGATATCTCCCCTTTGAGACAGACAAAGGGACTGAGGACACAGATTCCCAAGTCCCTTTCCCAGCACTAAAGATGAATGAACAGGAGACAGAGGCTCCTGTCCATTCATAAAGTGAGCAGAGTAAACACAGTTTACTCTGCTCAGTAATCACGGGAGCCGGTTACGGGGGGCAAGGGGTGGTGGAGAAGGACACGGAGGGGGATGGGGAAGGAGTACACAGAGAAGCTGGGGATGATCGGTGTGCAGCAAGAGGGACAGTCGCCCCACCGATCATTCCCGGGAGATCGGGAGGCGCTTGCGGGTGTCCCACCAATGAAATGCGGGAGTCTCCCGCACCTTCCAGGAGACTTGAGATGTCTGTCAACATGCTAAATTACCTTTTAAAATGACTTACCTAATTTTAGAGATATCATCATTTTAGTAATTTTAGTAATGTCATCACTAGGTCTCTGTGCTTCTCTATACTATGCAGGCAGATCATGGCGGGAGGGGCCTCAATACTCCTCTCAAAAGCCCTGAGTCCTGATGTAAGCAGTGGGCTCTTAGGAGGAGTTATGCAAATTTCAAAATGCCTTGATGGGTGGGTGTCAGTGTGGAGCATGTCTGGCCATGTAAAGTCTCTGATGCTGTATCATGTCTTCAGTCTCTGACCATCTCTTGTATCATGTCTGTAGTCTCTGACCATTTCCTGTATCATGTCTGCAGTCTCTGACCATCTCTTGTATAATTTCTGCAGTCTCTGACCATCTCTTGTATCATGTCTGCAGTCTCTGACCATCTCCTGTATCATGTCTGCAGTCTCTGACCATCTCCTGTATCATGTCTGCAGTCTCTGACCATCTCCTGTATCATGTCTGCAGTCTCTGACCATCTCCTGTATCATGTCTGCAGTCTCTGACCATCTCCTGTATCATGTCTGCAGTCTCTGACCATCTACTGTATCATGTCTGCA
Source organism: Aquarana catesbeiana (assembly GCF_042186555.1). Classification (NCBI taxonomy): domain Eukaryota; kingdom Metazoa; phylum Chordata; class Amphibia; order Anura; family Ranidae; genus Aquarana; species Aquarana catesbeiana. The sequence goes on from NC_133334.1 coordinate 21,373,057, forward strand.
GTCTCTGACCATCTTCTGTATCATGTCTGCAGTCTTTGATCATCTCTTGTATGATGTCTGCAGTCTCTGATCATCTCCTGTATCAGGTCTGCAGTCTCTGACCATCTCTTGTATCATGTCTGCAGTCTCTGACCATCTCCTGTAGTACGTCTGTAGTCCCTGACCATCACTTGTACCATGTCTGCAGACCATCCCCTGTATCATGTCTGCAGTCTCTGACCATCTCTTGTATCATGTCTGCAGTCTCTGACCATCTCTTGTATCATGTCTGCAGTCTCTGACCATCCCTTGTATCATGTCTGCAGTCTCTGACCATCTCTTGTATCATGTCTGCAGTCTCTGACCATCTCTTAAATCATGTCTGCAGTCTCTGATCATCTCTTGTATCATGTCTGCAGTCTCTGACCATCTCTTGTATCATGTCTGCAGTCTCTGATCATCTCCTGTTTAATGTCTGCAGACTCTGGTCATCTCTTGTATCATGTCTGCAGTCTCTGACCATCTCCTGTATCATGTCTGCAGTCTCTGACCATCTCCTGTATCATGTCTGCAGTCTCTGACCATCTCTTGTATCATGTCTGCAGTCTCTGACCATCTCCTGTATCATGTCTGCAGTCTCTGACCATCTCCTGTATCATGTCTGCAGTCTCTGACCATCTCCTGTATCATGTCTGCAGTCTCTGACCATCTCCTGTATCATGTCTGCAGTCTCTGACCATCTTCTGTATCTTGTCTGCACTGTCTCTGGCAGTTTTCCGTAGCATTACATTCCCTCAATATTATGTGTGGCCCTTTGGTAATGTCGGGGGCCACACTTGAAGCCCCTCTATCAGGTAAGTTGACCATCACTGCTCTAAGCTGATCACATTCACATGTCTATCTAGAAACGTTTAACCATTCAGTGGACTCCCATGTGTCTGACCATGATGTCCTCCTCCTTCCCTCATATAAGTCAGGAGTTCAGGGCTGAGCAAACATTGTGGATTTCAAGGCTGTGCAAACATGAAGAGTAGATACCGACGTCATCCCTCTCCTATCGATCAATATTACCCACATACAGGCTGATCAATCAGAATTAAAGGGACCCCGGCTTCAACTTTTAGTTGCAGCTCAGGACTGCCCTCCAGTGGCAGAGATGGAAATTTATTTTTTTTTTCTGTTTCAAAAGCATTTTCAAAGTTTGCAACTTAGCGGAGTATTGTACTGAGAATTTTGAGTTTAATGTCATTTAGAGTCATTTTTTGCATTTTTTCACACATGTTTAAAAAATAATTTTAGACCTGAAGATCAGTTAAAACTCCCAAACCATTATATTTTTTTCTGAAAGCAGACACCCTACAGAATACAATTTTGGTAAAAAGTACATTAAAGTCAATTTTTAGAGCAAACAAACACAAAATATGATTAAGTTCTTTGGTGAAATATAAAAGATGAGAAGATGAGGTTACACAGAGTAAAAAGATACCCAACATGTTAAGGCTTAAAACTGTGTGCACCAATGGAACAGCAACAAACCGCAGCACCCTATATTTTCCATTGGCGACACTTTAAAAGCCCCTATTTTGTCAATCACAGCGGAAGCGAGCCGCCCCTGGCATTCACTCGCACCCAATACCAGGAGGTGCAGGATCTCGTGTCTGTATATATATATATACATGACCCTGCACAGCGCGCCCACCCTGTAGCAGTAAATATGCTATAGGGTAGTCAGCAAGTGGTTAAACAATCGCCAAGGTCTTTTTTTTAACCATAAAATACAGTTTCCATCTCGGTGCTGCTGATCTCCTCCAGTTCCTTTTGTCTACTTCCTGTCTACAAGTACTCCTTCCAGCACATCATTGCTCTGGACCGTCTGATAGTGACAATGGGCAATGTCTGTGCAATGTGTTCTGTCATGACTGCTTGTAGTCTCCGGGGGGGGGGGGGGGGGGGGCAGGCGTGTATCTACTGAGGGGCAAACAAGGCAGTTGCCTGGGGTGGCATTTTTTGGGGGGCGCCTGTTACGGGATGATGCTTGCAGCTGCATTGACCACCCCGGTATAGTTATTTAGAGCCGCCGGTCGGCTCTTTTGTAATAGCAATTGGCTCAATTATCATTACAAACAGCAAGAGGGGACCCCCCCCCCCCGCCCCCCGGCCTCCTGCCGCTCTCTTATCCCACCAGGAGACCCGAGCGACCAGCGGGCGTGTCCACTGATTGGCCAGACAGCCAAGCAAAGCTGGGATCGGCTTTGCTCAGTTATTCGTAAGAGTAAACCGGTTTTCTGAGGGTAGCGATCGCGATGGCCTAACTTGATCGGTCACTGTTAGTAGATAGGAGGTTTAAAGGGGCAGATAGGAACGGGTTTCCTTCCATGTGCAATTTTAATCTGATGTTTTTATTTTTTAAATTTCAGTTGCATTTTTTTAAGTTTCAATTTTTTGGATTTTTTTTATATTTATTTTTTTATCTGACTCCATTCTATTCTATCTCATTTTATTTTATTTTTAATTTTATTTCATTCTGATCTGCAATCCCCTTTCTATGTTTATTTGGATAGTACTTTTAATCCGGCTTCATTTCCACATGACAATGGATCATTGGACAATCACATATTCTTCCTATACAGCTCTCAGAATTTTCACCTGAAGGTTTTGAAGTCTTAGACCCCTTTCACACTAGGACCGCCCGTGCGTTAGCGCTAAAGCCCCGCTCATTTTAGCTGCGCTTTAGTGCTGATTAAGCGACACTTTTCAGCCGCTAGTGGGGTGCTTTTAACCCCTGCTAGCGGCCGAAGAAGGGGGTTAAAAACGCCCGTGTTGCGGCGCTTCCTGAAGCGCTCTTCGGAAGCGCTGCCCGTACATTTCAATGGGCAGGGGCGGTGGAGGAGAGGTGTATACAGCGCTCTTAAACCACCTCAAAGATGCTGCTTGCAGGACTTCTAACATCCCGCAATCACACCGCCCCAGTGTGAAAGCACTTGGCCTTTCACATTCTGGTGGCGGTTTTCAGGCACTTTACAGGCGCTATTTCTAGCGCTAAAACGCCTGAAAACTGCCTCAGTGTAAAAAGGGTCTTAGGAGTTTTTGTCATATGCAAATGCTATACGTTTTCTCACTGATAGTTAGAACCCTTTCACACTGACAGCACGGGGGCGTCGGCGGTAAATCGCCATTAGTTTTAGCAGTGCTTTACCGTCATTTTAGAGGCGCTTTTTGGCCGATAGCGGGACGCTTTTAACCCCCGCTAGTGGCCGAATATAGGGTTAAAAGCGCTTGCAAAACGCCTTTTCCAGGCGCTTCGGCGGCGCTGCTCATTGATTTCAATGGGCAGGAGCAGTGGAGGAGCGTTGTATACACCTCTCCAAAAGCACCTCAAAGAAGCTGCTTGCAGGACTTTTTTTGACTTCTTGCCAGCGCAGCGCCCCAGTGTGAAAGCACTCGAGCTCTCAGACTGGGATTGCAGATGAAGCTTTCTTCAGACGCTTTATAGGTGCTATTTTTAGTGCTAAAGCACCTGAAAAACGCCTCCAGTGTGAAAGGGGTCTCACCAGTTCCATGCGTTTATATATTCTTCTACTAAAAGAAATACATACAATAAACAGTTTGCGCAGTTCCCACAAAATCTTAATTAATGGGGTTGTGAACCATCGTGTTTTTTCACCTTGATGCATCCTATGTTCCAATCATTAGGAGAAGGCTGAAAATAATTGAAATACAATGTGGAAATGAATATAGGATTTTACGTTTTGACCATAGATACACTTTAAGAGAGTAAAGTTTGGAAGCAAAAAAGATTTTATAAGTCCAGTTTACACTTTGGTGTTGTATTAACATGCATTGTGTCAGACGTTACGTTACATTAAGGCAGCGTCAAGGGCACTGCCCGAGGGTCCTGGGCCACTAGGGGGCCCCATCAGGGTTGCCAGCCTCAGTAAAACCAGGGACAGTATGTATAAATCTGTGGGTTTTTTTTACATCTGTCTGTGTATACTGTGTGTACATGTATGTGTATACTGTGTGATTGTATACTATGTGTGTATACTGTGTGGCCCCATAATCTCTGATTGCCTGGGGTTCCCATAATCTCCTATTGCCCGGGGGCCCCATGAGTTATCAGTCCGCCCCTGGGCAGCGTATTATTTATTATTATTATTTTTTTAATGGGTTGACAATACACCGCAATGCACCATTTTTCCAAATCAGAGCACCGCAATACACGGTACATTACAGAAACAATAGTCTTAACATTTCGGTCAACACAGACTACTTTATAACAGTAATTGTGGATGGGTAAGGAAAGCCTCAGCAGTAATCACTTGTGTCCATTAGGTGGCAGCAGAGTACTTTTTTCATGACCTGTTCTTCGAGTGTATCTAAACCCAAGAACAGAAATGACATTATAGTTTTTGGGTTTAATAACGTTTTAATATATAATAATGAACTACGGCTCTGAACCAATACAGGATGAAATACAATTGGTTGGTTTGTCGTACTGGCCAATCACAGTGCAGGCTAAGAGCACGGCTCACATCTGGTCATCCAGAACTAGAGTGGATCTAGAATAGATGATCCCTTCAGGTCCAACTTCTGTTTCCAGATCACTTTCTCCATAAAATAAAACTGGTAACTTTGTCCCTGTTATTGACTTCTAATATCTTCATCATTTCATGGTATAGGTAACATTATATCCTATCTATTATATATTACAATATACCATATCTATTATGTATTACATTATATCATATCTATTATATATTACATTATATCACATCTGTAATATATCTGTTTTAACACTACATTATACCATATCTATTATATATTACCATATCTATTGTATATTACATCATATCTATCATATATTACAATATACCATATCTATTATATATTACATTATATCATATCTATTATATATTACAATATACCATATCTATTATATATTACAATATATCATATATGTTATTTATAACATTACACTTTATCTATTATAAATTACAATATACCATATCTGTTTTAATATTACATTATAATTTATCTGTTATATCTTACATTATACCATATTACATATCTGATACATATATATATATATATATATATATATATATATATATATATATATATATATACATATATATATATATATATATATATATATATATATATATATATATATATCTCTTACATTATATCATATCTGTTATATATTACATTATACCATATCTATTATATATTACATTATTTCATATCTTGTATAGATATCATTATATTATATCTGTTAGATATTACACAATATTATATATATTACATATTACATTATACTATATAAATTATAGATCACATTATACTGTATCTAATGTAGTATATAGTACATTATGCCATATCTGTTACAGATCACATTACATTATGCTATATATTTTATTTATGACATTATACTTTACTGTACATATTATATATCACACTATACCATATCTATTATATATTACGGTATACTGTATCTATTATACTGTATATTACATTATATCATATCTATTATACATTATACCATATCTATTATATATTATATTATACCAAATCTATTATACTGTAGGTTACATTATTCTATATAATATATTACATTATACCATATTTATTATATATTACATTATACAATAGCTATTATATATTACATTATACCATATCTGTTATATATTACATTGATTACTGTAGGTTACATTATTCTATATACTATATTACATTGTACTATATCTGTTATCAGTTAGATGATATTTATTACATATCACCATAAGCAGGCGTGTAGTTCTCCCCCCATCTCAGTGACAATATGTTTTTGGTTACACACGCTCAGACCACCTATAAACTCATAAAATCCGGGACCAGACAGGATAAAATCCTGCCAGACGCACACAACGTGTGAACGCCATTCATTGGCCGCCTTGTTTTGCTCGGTGATATGAAAGGCGCAGTAGTAAACGTCCAGCTGTAGCCGCATTATTACACTTTCACACAAGCCTGACAAACAGAGAGCTAAATATAGAAATCCTAATTCTATTCTTACTCCAGAATGTTTAGTGCCGGAACTCAGACCAGAACATTGTGACTAATCAGAGAAAACGGACGCTCCAAAAATACCAGAAAAAGGCAAAGAGCTCCGACCTAAAGAAGTACTCCAACTAAAAATAAGATTAGAATAAGCAGCCCAATCAAAGATAGAATAACAAAACCAACTTTTTGCTGCAAAAATTCAGCTCCAATCTCAAAGATTTCCTCAACTAGATGTCTTCAGTCATATGGCCAACATCATGAAACCCCCTTCCTCTGAGCCCAGGTCATCCTGGACTGTAAGGCTGGCTTCACACATGTTCAGCTGCAGCTTGCAGTCCGGTGTTTTCTGTTCACAGGTTCAGGTGTCAATTTTTGCCTGAATTCCCACCTGAACCAGACCCCAAAAACGCACAGGACCCTTTTCGTAACCACAGCGCGGCCGCCCCCAGACATGTGTGAACCGGCTCTATTGAAAGCTGGTCACGGTCACATGTTATGCGAATTGGGATGCGGTTAAAAAGGCATCCAACTCGCATATATGTGAACCCAGCCTAAAAGAGAAGCAGCGCAGTGATGAGCTCATCTCTCGTTCACTCTGCTCTCCCCCCTATCAGCATGCTCCTTATCAGGACATGAATTGATTGGCTCCTTGTGCTGCTTTTTTTTTATCTCACTCTGCCCCTCTCCTGCCATGTTTCCTGGGCTCCACACCAGGGGCGGCCCATCCATTAAGGGCGCACATTCGCCACCTCCCCTATCCATGCGTCCGGCCCCTTTCAGGACACTGGTGCATGGATTCCAATGTGGGAGGGGCTGTTTTTTGGAAGCACCAATTAGAGCCAGAGGCTCTAATAGGCTTCAATACAGGGTGGGCTCGGGTCGCAGAGAGTGCGCCCCCCGAGCCCACCCAGGTGTGTTACAACAGCGAATCAATATTCACTGTTGTAACACTGATCCCCCTCTCGGGCCGATCAGGAAGCGGGTTTTGACCCTCCTCCTGGCCAATCAGGAAGCAGGTTTTGACACCAGTCACCCGATTGGCTGAAAGGACAGGCAATCCTATTGGACAGCTAGGAGGAGGAGGGGAGGAGCTGGAAGCCGCCATGGAGGAGAGGACTCAGAGCCGAGCCGCTGCACCATGCTGCCTGTCACTCGCCACAATGGGTAAGCGCTGGACCGACTGGCAAACAGTGGGGGGTGGGTGTCACTCGGCGGGGGGGGGGGTTGTTTGCTCCCCCCCCCCAAAAAAAAAAACAGCATGATGGATGCTGCTGGGTAGAGGGGAGGGAGATCAGCAAACATCCATTCACTAATCTCCTCTTTCTACTAAGAGCCTGGAAGCAACATGTAAACCGTCACTTCCGGTGTCACTTCCTCTGGCTGGGGAAGAAGCTAATGGAGCTCAGTCTGTGCTCTATTAGCTTCATTGGAGGACAAGTGAGACATCAGGGATCTAAAAGACCCCCTTTATGTGTCAATAAAGAGAACCTGTCACCAAAAATAGCATCACATCGGGAACTTTTTGTCCCCATACATAATGAAAAATAAAAATTTTGTAAGAAAACCCCACTCCACCCTCACATACATGCACATATGAACGTAAACATACACCAGGACCACACGTGTCACATATCATCGCACACGCTGGAGTGAGAGCAAAAATTCTCAGCCCATTATTCACAGTTAACACACCAAACTGATGACCTGTAGGGGCTTTTAAAGCATTTCCTATAGAAAATATAGGATAGCGAAGTTTGTCGCTGTTTCCCGGGCGCACACACAAATTTAAGGCCTGACATGTTGGGTGTCTATTAATTCAGCACAACCTCATCTTTTATGTTTTACCGAAAATTGGGTAATCTATTGCCCTAAAACGAACTTTAGTGTATTTTTTAACTGAAATGTTGTACTTGATAAATCGTTGTGCTAATATTGTGTGACTTAAAAATCGGGAGCTATCACTATATTACATGCGGTTCGTCGCATCGCACCAGTGTGAACCTTGGTCCAAAGCAGTATTAAACCCAAGAGAAGACATTTATTATATTGCAGCTTACCAAGTCTTAGGTGTGGTGGCTGTATTAGTTTTCTTTTTTAGGCTTTCCTTGTTTCCTTGTAATAGATTGCTCCCTCAACAGTAAATCCCTCCCAGCAACAACTGACCCCCCAGCAGCATAAGACCCACCCCAGCAACAATAGACCCCCCCGCAAAACTAGATCCCCTCCAGAGACAATAGATCCCTCAGCAGCAATAATAGACCTCCCACGCAGCAATAAACCCCCCCAGCATCAATAGATCCCCAGGCAGCCAGCATCAATAGACCCTCCAGCACCCCTTGCCATTACATACATTCAGTGCTGGAGTTGCTGGAACTGCATTCTCCCGAGTTCCCACTGAAAAAAGCTCTAGTCTCGTCTTTAACCACTAGGCGACTAGCTGCCGCAGTTATATTGCGGCAGGTTGGCTCGGTTGGGCTAATTGCCGTAGCTGTACATTGCTCCTTTAAGATGTCACAGCAGGCGTGCCGCCTGAGGCACGCGCACGTGTCCGCCGCTTGTCCCCAGAGCCGATGCGTGTGCCCTGCGGGCGCGATGACCGCCGGGCACCCGCGATCGCTCGCGACAGAGCGAGGTCCGGGATCTGTGTGTGTGAAAAACACAAATCCCGGTTCTCTCAGGGGAGAGGAGAGAGATCGTGTGTTCATACTAAGTATGAACACCGATCTCTCTCTCCTCCTAGACAGTCCCCTCCCCCTACAGTTAGAACACACCCAGGGAACACTTAAAGGGGTTGTAAACCCTCGTTGAAAAAAAACAGACAAACATGCTATACTTACCTCCACTGTGCAGTTCGTTTTGCACAGAGTGGACCTGATCCTCCTCTTCTGGGGTCCCTCAGCGGAACTCGGCCCCACCCCCCGGCGCCGTGTCATTGGGTTTGATTGACAGCAGCGGGTGCCAGTGGTTGCGCTGCTATCAATCTATCCAATCAGGACACGAGACACCAGCTAGTGCTGGTGCGCTCGTTCCCGGCCGGAGAAAGATCGGGGTCAGGTAAGTAAAAACAGGGGCGGGGCTGCAGCACCACAGAAGGTTTTTCACCTTAATGCATAGAATGCATGAGGGTTTACAACCCCTTTAACCCCTTGATCACCCCCTAGTGTTAACCCCTTCCCTGCCAATGACATTCATACAGTAATCAGTGACTATTTATAACACTGATCGCTGTATAATTGTCAATGTTCCCAAAATATCAGTGTCAAATATAGTGTCAATATAGTGTCAATAGTGTCCGATCTGTCCGCCGTAATGTCACAGTCCTGATAAAAATCGCAGATCACCGCCATTACTAGTAAAAAAAAAAAAATAATAATAAGAAAAATGACATAAATCTATTCCCTTTTTTGTAGATGCTATAACCTTTGCGCAAACCAATCAATATACACTAATTGCGATTTTTTTTTTTTTTTTTTTTTAACAAAAACACGTAGAAGAAAACATATTGGTCTAAACTGAGTTTTAAAAAATTGGGAGATTTTTATTATAGCAAAAACTTCAAAATATTGTGTTTTAATTGCAAAATTGTCTCAGTTTTTTTTGTTTATAGCGCAAAAAATAAAAACCGCAGAGGTGATCAAATACCACCAAAAGAAAGCTCTGTTTGTGGGGAAAAAAGGACGTCAATTTTGTTTGTGTACAACGTCGCACGACCGCGCAGTTGTGAGTTAAAGCGACGCAGTGCCGTATGGCAAAAAATGGCCTGGTCGGGAAGGGGGCAAATCCTTCCGGGGCTGAAGTGGTTAATAAATGCCTCCCCCGACCTGTCAACCAACCACATTTAGGGCCAGCTCTGTGCTATGGCAACATGACTTCGGGAGTGATGTCATTGTGTCTCGGCCTCTACCAGAATACACAGAACCTGGTGAAGGTGAAGATGGAAGTACCCAGGAGGACCAGCGGGAGTGACGACATGTATATATATGCATGTTATGGCGTAAACCTGCAGGGGGGGCATTTAAAAATAGAATAAAACATTTGGGCGGGGCTTAATACCGCATTAAAATAATTATAGTAAACAAAAAATCCTTTATTTCCTAATCAACCTCAACATCCGTATGCCATATGTGCACCATAACCAGTAGATTGCATCTATCCGGCTGCCGGTGCTTCGTTTTAAGTAGCAGCCGTAAAATCATAATGACGTCTCTATAAATTCATCCCGAAAAAGCTTTTATTGCACAATGTCCAAATGTCTTAAAAGTTCACAGAGATAATTCAGCAGTCAGATGCCTCATAGTAACAATGTGGTTTTAGCGGCACTCATACACCAACATCCCGATCGCAGTTAAACTGCATCCGGAAAGCATTCACAGCGCTTCACTTTTTCCACATTTTTGTTATGTTACAGTCTTATTCCAAAATGGATTCAATTCATATTTTTTCCTCCAGATTCTACAAATAATACCCCATAATGACAACGTGAAAGAAGTTTGTTTGAAATCTTTGCAAACTTATTAAAAAAAAAAAAAAAAAAATCCCATGTACATAAGTATCACCGGCTCCTCCCATGTACATAAGTATTACCGGCTCCTCCCATGTACATAAGTATCACAGGCTCCTCCCATATACATAAGTATCACAGACTCCTCCCATATACATAAGTATCACAGACTCCTCCCATGTACATAAGTATCACCGGCTCCTCCCATGTACATAAGTATCACCAGCTCCTCCCATGTACATAAGTATCACAGGCTCCTCCCATGCACATAATTATCACCGGCTCCTCCCATGTACATAAGTATCACCAGCTCCTCCCATGTACATAAGTATCACAGGCTCCTCCCATGTACATAAGTATCACCATCTCCTCCCACGTACATAAGTATCACCGGCTCCTCCCATGTACATAAGTATCACCGGCTCCTCCCATGTACATAAGTATCACAGGCTCCTCCCATGTACATAAGTATCACAGGCTCCTCCCATGTACATAAGTATCACCGGCTCCTCCCATGTACATAAGTATCACCAGCTCCTGCCATGTACATAAGCATCACCATCTCCTCCCACGTACATAAGTATCACCGGCTCCTCCCATGTACATAAGTATCACCGGCTCCTCCCATGTACATAAGTATCACCGGCTCCTCCCATGTACATAAGTATCACAGACTCCTCCCATGTACATAAGTATCACAGGCTCCTCCCATGTACATAAGTATCACCGGCTCCTCCCATGTACATAAGTATCACCAGCTCCTCCCATGTACATAAGTATCACAGGCTCCTCCCATGCACATAATTATCACCGGCTCCTCCCATGTACATAAGTATCACAGGCTCCTCCCATGCACATAATTATCACCGGCTCCTCCCATGTACATAATTATCACTGGCTCCTCCCATGTACATAAGTATCACAGGCTCCTCCCATGTACATAAGTATCACCATCTCCTCCCACGTACATAAGTATCACCGGCTCCTCCCATGTACATAAGTATCACCGGCTCCTCCCATGTACATAAGTATCACCGGCTCCTCCCATGTACATAAGTATCACCGGCTCCTCCCATGTACATAAGTATCACCGGCTCCTCCCATGTACATAAGTATCACCGGCTCCTCCCATGTACATAAGTATCACCGGCTCCTCCCATGTACATAAGTATCACCGGCTCCTCCCATGTACATAAGTATCACAGGCTCCTCCCATGTACATAAGTATCACAGGCTCCTCCCATGTACATAAGTATCACAGACTCCTCCCATGTACATAAGTATCACAGGCTCCTCCCATGTACATAAGTATCACAGGCTCCTCCCATGTACATAAGTATCACAGCCTTTTCTTAATACTTTGGTGAAGCTCCTTTGGCACCAATTACAGCCTCAAGTCTTTTTGAGTATGATCCTACAAGCTTGGCACTCCTATTTTTTGGCAGTTTCTCCCATTCTTCTTTGCAGGACCTCTCAAGCTCCATCAGGCTGGATAGGGAGCGTCGGTGCACGGCCATCTTCAGATCTCTCCAGAGATGTTCAATCGGGTTCAAGTCTGGGCTCTGGATGGGCCACTCAAGGACATTCACAGAGTTGTCCCGTAGCCACTCCTTTGTTATCTTGGCTGTGTGCTTAGGGTCGTTGTCCTGTTGGAAGATGAACCTTCACCCCAGTCTGAGGTCCAGAGCGCTCTGGAACAAGTTTTCATCAAGGATGTCTCTGTACATTGCTGCATTCATCCTTACCTCAATCCTGACTAGTCTCCCAGTTTCTGCTACTGAAAAACATCCCCATAGCATGGTGCTGCCACCACCATGCTTCACTGTGGGGATGGTATTGACCAGGTGATGAGCGGTGCCTGGTTTCCTCCAGACATGATGCTTGCCATTCAGGCTACAGGGGCGGACTGACAACTCATGGGCCCCTGGGCAATAGGAGAAGGTTATGGGGCCCCCGGGCAATAGGAGAAGGTTATGGGGCCCCCGGGCAATAGGAGATTATGGGGCCCCCAAGCAATAGGAGATTATGGGGCCCCCAGGCAATAGATTATGGGGCCACACAGTATACACACACATACAGTATACACACACACAGACACACAATATACACACACAGTATACACACACAGAATACACATACACACACTGAAAAGGTACTGAGAGGCGGGGCAGCTAAAATCTTGGGATTTTTAAAAAAACACAGATTTTTACATACTGTCCCTGGTTTTATTGAGGCTGGCAACCCTGACGGGGCCCCTTAGTGGCATGGGGCCCTCGGGCAGTGCCCGAGTGCCCGAATGGTCAGTCTGCCCCTGCTAAAGAGTTCAATCTTTGTTTCATCAGACCAGAGAATGTTGTTTCTCATGGTCTGAGAGTCCTTCAGGTGCCTTCTGGCTGTCAAGTGCCTTTTACGGAGGAGTGGCTTCCATGATCCATCTGGCCACTCTACCATACAAGCCTGATTGGTGGGGTGCTGCAGAGATGGTTGTCCTTCTGGAAGGTTCTCCTCTCTCCACAGAGAAATGCTGGAGCTCTGTCAGAGTGACCATCAGTTTCTTGGTCAACTCCCTGACTAAGGCCCTTCTCCCCCGATCACTCAGTTTGTCCGGGCGGCCCACTCTATGAAGAGTTCTGGTGGTTCCAAATCATGACACATGATTTAACATGTATGCAGGGTCAGGACAAGGGGTGGACAGGAGGGGCTGGTTGCCCTGGGTACTGGGGGGGGGGGGGTCACCTCAAGGAGATTGAGCGGAGGGGATTTATGCTGGGAGGGGGAATTTGGGGGGTGGTAGGGGATAAAAATAGTTGTAAGAAGAGAAATTTGGGGGGGGGGGTGTTAGGAGTTGGGGTTTAGGGAGATTTGTGTTGGGAAGGGTATGGGGGGAAGAGGATTTGTGCTAAGAGGGGGGATTTGGAGGAGTTTTGTGCTAGAAGACATGATATGGTAGAGGGGAGAGGGGAATTGTGCTACAAGGGGATTTTATTTTGGGGGGGGGGGGGATTTTGGCTATCAGGGAGGATTGGGGGGTATTTGTGCTAGGAGGGAACATTTTTTTTTGGGGGGGGGGGGGGGGATTGTACTGTGAGAGGGGATTGAGAGGGAATTGGTGCTGAGAGGGGGATTTGGAGTGGGGAGAGAGGATGTGTACTCGTGGCAGAAATTTGAGTTGTAAGGGATTTGTGCTAGGAGGGGAATTTTTGGGGGAGGGGGGGGGAATCGTGCTAGGAGGGGGGACTGTGTGGAATTGGTACTGGGAGGGGGATTTGGAGCGGGGAGGGAGAGGATGTGTACTCGCAGCAGAAATTTGAGTTGTAGGGGATTTGTGCTAAGAGGGGAAATTTTGTATTTTGGGGGGATTGTTCTAGAAGGGGGGACTAGGGGAATTGGTGCTGAGAGGGGGTTTTGGAGTGGGGAGAGAGAATGTATACTTGCAGCAGAAAATTGAGTTGTAGGGAATCTGTGTTAAAAGGGGAAATTTTTTTTACGGAGGGAGGGTTGTGCTAGGAAGGGGGACTGGGGGAGGGGATTTTGCTGGAAGGAGGGGGGATTTATGCTTAGGGGGTAAGCATGCAGGTCAGTGCTCTATTGTTTTGTTTTTTTTTTGGGGGGGGGGGGGTTTGCTGAGATATAATACTCATACAAATTGGGGGGGGGGGGTTAGTTTGGCATGGTCATCATAGGCTCTAGAGGATCTTGTCCCGACACTGCATGTATGTAAATTAAGATTATGGCTCATGCTGGGTCCAGTTTAATGAATAGGGGCCATGAGTTTTCTGCCTTTATAGACAGTGGTTTAACCCTTTACTACTCCTGTTGCTAGGCGGATCTTGTGACTTTATACAGTAGAGAATATGTGATTGGAAGAAAACGGATGACATGACTGCTCTACATAACACGCCGGTAATAATCATTTAAAGGTGTAAATTATCTGCAAATAATAATCAGCGTCTCCAACCTTCTCACTTTGTGAATCACACTTCATATAATAGGCGCTGATGAGTCAAAAAGACTGAAATCAGAGCAGAAATCCTTCATTAATAAAATGATACAAATGTAACACCTTCCACCTTCCTTCATACATATAGAAATCATCAAATATTCAGAAGAGACGCATCCCAAGACACTGGCTGGAGAATAGAAATGAGTAGAAAAAAAAAAGGGTTTCCAGACCTTTCAAAATTTCAATGAAGATCATTTTTTTAAATCCTCCCTCCGGCCTTCCCCCCCAGTCTTTGCACAGTTAGACCGGTTCCTCTCCTGGACTGAAATGGCTTCCTCTGATATCACCGCACACTGTGAGCTTCTCATTCACACCTCAGAGATTTGTGGCTCGAGTCGGGCAGCTTGGTGCTTGTTTGAAGTGTTTTTTGTTCCATAGAAATGCATGCTGCTTGAATCGAGCGTTTGTGAGCATTTTAGTGCATTTTGTTGCGCGTTGTTGAGCACTTTTCTGCTTCAATGCAATAAGTCAATGAAAATAAATCATAATAAAAAAAATCCTAACCCCAACCTGTAACCCCTAATATTAACCCCTAACCATAATCCTAACCCCTAACTCTAATATAACCCCTAACCCTAATCCCTAACACTAATATTAACCCTTAACCCAGTGTTTCTCAAGCTGTGTAATTACAGGTGTGTCGTGGGATATTTCGGGGAGCCGTCAACAAAGACAGCAGTCTGCAAGTCTGCAATGGTTGGATGGCAGCACGACACGCAGCGCCCGCCGGGAAGTGGCTAACCGGAAGGAAATTACGCGTTTTCAGAGCATGCGCGATAGTAGTCCATACTAGAGAGGCCGCAACGCTCTTTCTCAAGAGAGCGCGATCCCTGTACCTGTGCACCAACCTCCGTCTGTACCAACTTCACCAGCACCACGGAAGCACCTTCTACTATAGGTGAGCGCAGCCTATTGCATTATATGCTTGTGTAATATATATGACAGTGCACAATTCAGCAGTGCAGAGATTGGTGTCAGTAGTTTATCTTTATTAGAATTTATTTTTTTTCTTTTAATTGTTTTTTTTTTAATTTTTTTTTTACAATTTTATTTTTTGATAATTTTTTTTTAAATATATATTTTTATTTTTTTAGGATCCCTGTTGGGGGGCTTTGGTGAAATATCAGTGGTCTAAACAGACCCCTGATGTCTCATTTTTGAGACAGAGAAAGGGACTGAGGACAGAGATTCCCCAGTCCCTTTCTCTGCAGCCAGACATCTGCACAGTACAGGGTGATTAGGGTGTGCCCAGGCACACCTCACACCCCATGTGCGCACACCTATGGCTTCTATATGACCCGTTTCCTGATTGGCCGGGGGGAGATTCAGTATGAAAATAGTGTGACGGCGCATGATATGTAAATAGAGGTGACATTCATATGTATATCATGTCCCCCTGAGGTCACATCCACCATCTCTTCTGCTGAATGCTGCCCACTGGGGAGGTAAAGGAGAATGCTTGAAAGTCCTGCCAACAACTGTGGTCATTAAGCCTAACATCAGCCTGTTTGGCAAAAGTAAGCAAATTGGAGGTGGACCCCTTCTTCAAACCAACATGGTGCCACAGCACCCTGAATTTTGGTGCACAGGCAGGCAGTGAGGAGATGATGTGCTGTAACCTTTAGCAACCAATCAGTGAGCAGTAATGCTGTGCACTAATCTCTTGCAACCAATCAGTGAGCAGTAATAATGTGCAGTAACCTCTAATAACCAATTAGTGAGTGGTATAGATGTTCAGTAACCTCTAGCAATCAATCAGTGAGCAGTAATACTGTGCAGTAACCTCTAGCAACCAATCAACAAGCAGAAGTCATGTGTTGTAACCTCTAGAAAATAACAGTGAGCCATAATGTGTGCTGTAACGTCTAGCAGCCTGTCAGTGAGCAGTAATGATACACTGTGACCTCTGGCAACCAATCGCAATCGCTGCCAGATCTGATTCAGTAAGCTGATTTTGAATCTAGCTGCTATTTATTGTATGTCTGAAAGCACGTGGAGAGCGACATCGCGTGGAAGAAGGGGCCCAAGAAAATGTTTGCCCGGGGTCCAATCAATATTAAAGACCGCCCTGCACGCGGTTGCGGTGCAATTGCCGGCAAAAATGGATTAAAAACAGCTGGTGAGGAGGCGTCGCATCGCTTGTCAGCAGCCTCTGGAGCGCGATCCGGAAGCAGATCAGGCTTTAGTGGCTACAGAGATTAGACGCACATCTAAATCTACCCTTTACCGCTCACTAAAATGTGCCGGAGTTGGAATCATTGGAACGTTAGAGTGTAAGCTTCTTTTACGCAGCGACTCATGTAGAATGCGCTGTGTAATCTGTACAGCATCCCATAATATCTGAGCCTCATATCAGTGAATGAAATGAATGGCGACTCCCGCTGTTGCAGCCTTAACAATCCTTTGCTCAGTGACTCAGTATAGAATAAAGAGGGCCATTTAGTGCTGGAAATAAAAGCACAGAGCACACTCATTTGCCTGCCATTGTTTGGAAGGTGGCAGCGCAGGTGTCCGATGGAGACTGTGTGTGGGCGGACGAGGCTGCAGAATGGTGGGAGAATAAATTGCAGAGAGAAAGAGTTGTCAGTGGTCTGTCTGATGCATCACTCCTGACCTTTGCTAGGATGGTGATGGAGGTTAATGGCGGTTAAACCAAAGCAGATGCCGCAGATGATTCTGCACTGAGGGTTGTCTTAACACCTGTCCGCAGCTGGGTTACTATTGCATCTCTTTAAGTCTGGGTTCACCACTTATGCGTCGCGAACGGGTGCGATTCTCATGCAAATTTTTCCTGGAGTTCAGTGTGATTTTGCTTTGCGATTTGTGCTTTTGTAATGCAAATTTGATACGTTTTCAGATGGTATTGGGCAGAGCTGTGATTTATGCGAGGTGGGGGGGGACATGTAAAAATCTACACATTAAGGGTGCACGGGATAGATTCATGAATCTACAGTATCCACGGCCGCCGCGGCCACCCCCTATTCATGTATCTGGCCCCTCTCAGGACACCGGGTGCGTGAATTACAGCGGTGGGGTTTTTTTTTTTAAGCACCTGATTAAAGCCAGAGGCTCTAATAGGCTTCAAAATAGGGTGGGCTCATGGTGCAGAGCATTGCGCTCTGAGCCCACCCAGGTGTGTTAGAAAAGCAAATGAATATTCGCTTTTCTAACATTGAATCGCCTCTCCGCCAATCAGGAAGCGCCGGTCTGTTACCCATTTCCCGATTGGCTGAAAGGTCAGGCGATCCTATTGGACGCCTAGGGTGGAGGGGCTGAAGCCGCCGTGAGCTCAGAAGAGAAGAGGACACAGGAGACGCTGCCAGATGTCCGCCGCAGCCTGATCCCCTGCCCCATGTGCCCGCCGATCCCCGAAGTGCCTGCCAAACCCCGATGTACCCGCCGACCCCCTCCGCTGATGGGGTATGTGATGGTGGACCGGCAGACAACGGTGGGGGGGGGTTTAAGGTGCCCGGGGGGTGGGGTTGTTTGTTGCCCCCCAAAAACAAAAAAGCCGCCACTATTATTTGCACACATCTGAACACAAGATGCGATTTCAGTGCTGTTTCCATTGATGTCTATGAAGAGGAAAATCACACTGCAACGCAGTAAACTCTCACAGGACCCTTTTTGTTGCCGTGTCGCATTCACAATGCATAGATGTGAATGACCGTCATTGAACACAATGTGTTTTTGGATGACATGAGAATCTAGGCTTTTTGTAACGCATCAAATTCGCAGCAGACTCGCATCAGTATGAAACGGCACCAAAGCGACCAGGTCACCTAACTTGAGCTGAATTTCTCCTGCAAGATAAGAACACTTACCTCTCTGGAGGCCCGTGTGTCTTCTACCTTCCCTCTGTTCCTGCAGCCAACACGTTTCAGATCCCCCCACCCCACTTCATCAGGGCTTAACCCTCTTGCTGCCAGAGCCATTTTTGCATGTTGTCTGAAGATTAGTTAAAACCCCCAAGTAGTATATGTTTTCTGAAAGATGAGAACCTGAGGAATAAAATGGTGGTATTTCCAATTTTTTTTTACGCCAAATGCGGTCAGCACAACAGTTTATCAAGTGCAACATTTCGGTAAAAAAAAAAAAAGCACTAAAGTTAAAGTGGAATTCAAGTCTAAAACTAACTATGCTTAAAACGGCTCTCACCCCCCTTCAAACTCCTATACTAAGGGTCCTTTCGCACTGGGGAGGTTTGCAGGCGCTATTGCGCTAATAAAAGCGCCTGCAAACCGACCCGAAAGTGCCGCTGCTTTCATTCCACTGTGAAAGCCCCGAGGGCTTTCACACTGGAGCGATGCGCTGGCAGATCACGTGACCAGACCAGAGTACCCTGAGAAAAGATAAGTATAAGCATTTCCCTATTACAGGATAGTGAGGCTGCATTCGCACTACAGCGCTTTGCGGCAGATTTGCCGTTGATCTGCCTGCGATTTGACAGCGCCGAGGTGTGAATGACAAAACGCGGAATTTGCATCTGTGATGCCATTCATTTGAATGACACCTCAAATTGCGCTGTGGGTCTGCAGCGATTGTTGCGCAATAAAATGTGCTGCAATCTCGGCAACCCCGATCGCGGGACACATGTCACCCAAAAATAGTTCAGGAGCTACTGTTGGGCGACATGCGTCCTGCGATGTGGGTTGCTGCGTTTGCAGCACGATTTATCACGCGTCATTCGTGGCAAAACCCGCACCGCGATTTGAATCTGCCCGCAATTAAAAATGCTGTAGTGTGAATGCAGCCGGAGTATAGGAGTTAGAAGGGCGTGAGAGCAGTTTTATGCTTAGTTAGAAACCATTTGGGTGCTCAGTTGCACTCCTGTGTCTCCAGTGACCCCAGTGTCTCCAGCAATCACAGCGCTTCTGTGCCTCCAGTGACTCTGTGACTCTTGTGCCTCCAGTGACCCCAACACTCCTGTGCCTCCAGTGACTCTGTGACCCCTGTGCACTTCTGTATCCCCAGTAACCCCTGTGCCTCCAATGACTCCTGTGCACTCCTGTGTCTCCAGTGACCCCAGTGCTCCTGTGCCTCCAGTGAATCCTAGACACCTGTGCACTCCTGTGTCTCCAGCAACCCCAGCGATCCTGTTCCGCCAATGACTTCGTAACCCCTGTGCACTCCTGTGTTTCCAGTGCCTCCAGTGCTCCTGTGCCTCCGGTGAATCCTAGACTCCTGTATCTTCAGCAACCCCAGCACTCCCGTTCCTCCAGTGACTCCGTAACCCCTGTGCACTCCTGTGTCTGCAATGACTCCAGCGCTCCTGTGCCTCCAATGACTCTGTGATCCCCCTGTGCATTCCTGTGTCTCCAGCAACCCCAGCGCTCCTGTTCCGCCAATGACTCCGTAACCCCTGTGCACTCCTGTGTCTTCAGTCACCCCAGCGCTCCTGTGTCTTTAATGACTTTGCGACCTCTGTGCACTTCTTTTATCTCCATTGACACCAGTGCTACGGTGCCTCCAATGACTCTGTGACCCCTGAGCACTCCTGTGTCTCCAGTGACCCCAGTGCTCCTGTGCCTCCAGTGAATCCTAGACACCTGTGCACTCCTGTGTCTCCAGCAACCCCAGCGCTCCTGTCCCGCCAATGACTCCGAAACCTCTGTGCACTCCTGTGTCTCCAGTGCCTCCAGTGCTCCTGTGCCTCCAGTGAATCCTAGACTCCTGTATCTCCAGCAACCCCAGCGCTCCCGTTCCTCCAATGACTCCGTAACCCCTGTGCACGCCTGTGTCTGCAATGACTCCAGCGCTCCTGTGCCTCCAAAGACTCTGTGACCCCCCTGTGCATTCCTGTGTCTCCAGCAACCCCAGCGCTCCTGTTCCGCCAATGACTCCGTAACCCCTGTGCACTCCTGTGTCTCCAGCGCCTCCAGTGCTCCTGTGCCTCCAGTGAATCCTAGACTCCTGTATCTCCAGCAACCCCAGCGCTCCCGTTCCTTCGATGACTCCGTAACCCCTGTGCACTCCTGTGTCTGCAATGACTCCAGCGCTCCTGTGCCTCCAATGACTCTGTGACCCCCCTGTGCATTCCTGTGTCTCTAGCAACCCCAGCGCTCCTGTTCTGCCAATGACTCCGTAACCCCTGTGCACTCCTGTGTCTCCAGTGCCTCCAGTGAATCCTAGACTCCTGTGTCTTCAGCAACCCCAGCGCTCCCGTTCCTCCATGACTCCGTAACCTCTGTGCACTCCTGTGCCTCCAGTGACTCTGTGATTCCTGTGCATTCCTGTGTCTTCAGTGACCCCAGCGCTCCTGTGCCTCCAGTGACTCTGTGACTCCTGTGCATTCCTGTGTCTTCAGTGACCCCAGTGCTTCTGTGCCTCCAGTGACTCTGTGACCCCTGTGCACTCCTGTGTCTCCAGTAACCCCAGTGTCTCCAGAAACCCCAGTGCTCCTGTGCCTCCAATGACTCCCTTGCATTCTTGTGTCTCCAGTGACCCCAGCACCCCTGTGCCTTCAATGACTCTGTGACCCCTGTGCACTTCTGTATCTCCAGTGACCCCAGTGTCTCCATAAACCCCAGTGCTCCTGTGCCTCCAATGACTCCTGTGCACTCCTGTGTCTCCAGCAACCCCAGCGCTCCTGTGCCTCAGGTGACTCTGTGACCCCTGTACATTCCTGTGTCTTCAGTGACCCCAGCGCTCCTGTGCCTCCAATGACTCTGTGACCCCTGAGCACTCTTGTGCCTCCAATGACTCCTGTGCACTCCTGTGTCTCCAGCAACCCCAGCGCTCCTGTGCCTCAGTTGACTCTGTGATCACTATGCACTCCTGTGTCTCCAGCAACCCCAGCGCTCCTGTGCCTCCAGTGACTCTGTGACCCCTGTGCACTTCTGTTATCTCCAGTTAACCCAGCACTTCTGAGTCTCTAGTGACTCTGTGACCCATGTGCACTTCTATTATCTCTATTGACACCAGCGCTCCTGTGCCTCCAGTAATTCTGTGACTCTTGTGCATTCCTGTGTCTTCAGTCACCCCAGCGTCCCTGTGTCTTTAATGACTTTGCGACCTCTGTGCACTTCTGTTATCTCCAGTCACCCCAGCGCTCCTGTGCCTCCAATGACTCTATTACCCCTGTGCACTGCTTTTATCTCCATTGACACCAGTGCTCCTGTGCCTCCAATGACTCTGTGATCACTATGCACTCCTGTATCTTAAGCAACCCCAGCGCTCCTGTGCCTCCAGTAACTCTGTGACCCCTGTGCACTTCTGTTATCTCCAGGTAACCCAGTGCTTCTGAGCCTCTAGTGACTCTGTGACCCCTGTGCACTTCTGTTATCTCCTTTGACCCCAGCGCTCCTTTTCCTCCAGTAATTCTGTGACTCTTGTGCATTCCTGTGTCTTCAGTCACCCCAGCGCTCCTGTGTCGTTAATGACTTTGCGACCCCTGTGCACTTCTTTTATCTCTGTTGACCCCAGTGCTCCTGTGCCTCCAATGACTCTGTGACCCCTGTGCACTCCTGTGTCTCCAGTGACCTCAGGGCTCCTGTGTCTTTAATGACTTTGCGACACCTGTGCACTTCTTTTATATCCGTTGACCCCATCGCTCCTGTGCCTCCAATGACTCTGTGACCCCTGTGCACTCCTGTGTCTCCAGTGACCTCAGCGCTCCTGTGTTTTAATGACTTTGTGACCCCTGTGCACTCCTGTGTCTCCAGCAACCCCAGCGCTCCTGTGCCTCCATTGGCTCTGTGACCCCTGTGCACTTCTGTATCTCCAGTGACCTCAGCGCTCCTGTGCCTCCAATCCTTTGAACTCTGTGTCTCCTGTGACCACCAGCGCTCCTGTGCCCCAAGTGACTCTGTGACCCCTGTGCAATTCTGTATCCCCAATGACCACATCACAGTCGGTGACATAAAAGTAGGGATGACCTTATTAGCCTCTCGCTGCTCCTTCACTGCCCAGTTACAGGCTTAACTGTACTCAGGTCACCAGGCTAGCAGTACTGTTTAGATCTCTAGAAGTACAGAAATGTAAATCCATTGGCAATGAAGGCTCCTTTCAAATATGTACTTGGACTGTATAAATTGTTTTCCTGGAGTCCAGCTTCTAAAAAACACAGAGCAATCCCTGTCCGTCAGCTCCATCCATGGGCAAGCCTTGGGCCTCTTCCGAAGACCTGGCGTGGGTTTGCTACCATGTATGTATGACCTAGCTGCACCAGCTCAAACAAATAGAAAGTGACAACATCCCCTAGTATTCAGAGAGGGATAAATCATCTCCAAACAGGAGGAATGTGCCAGGGACCCAATTCCTTAAAATACAGATGACTTGTAACTGTCCATCACATCCAGTGGACGGAGAGGAGGAATGATGAGAATTCAATACTCGGCAACTATACATATCCAACCTCGCACGGGGCGGGAGAAAGTGCAAGGATCTGTGAAATGGATGCACATTCCACGCTGTGGGTTACTCTACAGGAGGAGAGGATCTTCATGCTCTAATATATTTTATTGTTACTTAAAGCTGGAAAGCTAGATATACAGATTAAATAATTATTTGGGAGCTGTTTGACCTGCCAAAGGATTCATATTTCTGTCCATCACAACACATAGCCCTGGCTGGCCAGGGAGAGGACCTGATTTTTCTCTGCTGCTATTTCACTCGCATTTACCTGTCCATTCCCCACTCTCGTCCTGTGATTGGACAGTAAAAGGAGAAGCAGCATACTGATGAGCTAATCTCTCTGCTCTCTCATCTTACCTGCATGCTCCTTGCTCTGCAGCACAACTGATTGGTTCCTTGTGCTGCTTCTACCTCTCTGAGCTTTGCTGTACAGGGAATACAAGAGGCTGATACCAGGTCCAATACAAGTACCTACACTGCTTGGATCTAAATAATAAATGGATATACAGTAAAACCTTGGTTTGGGAGTGTTTTGCAAGACAAGCTAAATTTTTAAATAAATTTTGACTTGATATACAAGCGATGTCTTGATATAAGAGTAGCATCATGTCACAACTGAGTATAAAAGAGAAGAAAGGCTCTAAGTGTAGCAATATGGTTACATTTAATGAAGGTACAACATTTAGCAACATATTGCTACACTTAGAGGCGCCTCTCTTCTCTGGAGCTCCTGCTGGATTTTGCTTCTAATCCCCTTGTGGAGGCTTCCATTTGTTGATGGACATTTTACGGTTACACAACCGATCACGTTGCTATAATCTTTTTATATGGA
Organism: Aquarana catesbeiana; assembly: GCF_042186555.1. Lineage (NCBI taxonomy): Eukaryota > Metazoa > Chordata > Amphibia > Anura > Ranidae > Aquarana > Aquarana catesbeiana. The sequence goes on from NC_133334.1 coordinate 21,396,769, forward strand.
CTATAAACTGAAGAACCTATGAACAGGGGCGGACTGATAACTCATGGGGCCCCCGGGTTATAGGAGATTATGGGGCCCCCAGGCAATCCGAGATTATGGGGCCACACAGTATACACACACACAGTATACAATCACACAGTATACACATACATGTACACACAGTATACACAGACAGATGTAAACAAAATACAGATTTATTCATACTGTCCCTGGTTTTACTGAGGCTGGCAACCCTGATGGGGCCCCCTAGTGGCCCAGGGCCCTCGGGCACTGCCCGAGTGGGTCAATGGTCAGTCCGCCCCTGCCTATGAATAAATGGTTGCGGAACGAATCATCTGAGTTTCCATTATTTCTTAAGGGCAAATTTGTTTTGATTCACAAGTGCTTTGGATTACAAGCATGTTATGCTCGTAATCCAAGGTTTTACTGTAAAGTCTATCCTTAACCAACTTTTTTCTTCGTTTTGGATAAAGTGGAGCAGAGGTAGAATTTTTGCTAGATTTTTTTTTTTTTTCTGTCTGTGATCCCACTGGGGAGATCTTCCCTCGCTTGCACAATTTGAAGGTGCAGTTGTCACCAGAACAGGAAGGCCGGGCAACAAAAAGGAACATTTTATTAACCCTTCCCATTCTAGTAAAAACTTGTTTTTGACTGTGTCCCTGCCATAGGGGTGCGCAGGGGGTGTGCCGGTCAGACATACCTTAATTACCCTGTGCGGCGCAGAGTCCGCCTGCTATTTCACCAAAGCCCCCAACAAGGATCATAAAAATATTGTAAAAAATAATACAAAAGTAAAATTATAAAAAATAAAAACTACTGACACCATCCACTGTCCATGTTTTAAATACATTTTTACATTTATTTCTAAGAGTGTGTGTGTATGTACATATACAGTGCCTTGAAAAAGTATTCATACCCCTTGAAATTTTCCACATTTTGTCATGTTACAACCAAAAACGTAAATGTATTTTATTGGGATTTTATGTGATAGACCAACACAAAGTGGCACATAATTGTGAAGTGGAAGGAAAATGATAAATGGTTTTCAAACTGTTTTACAAATAAATCTGTGAGAAGTGTGGGGGGGCATTTTATTCAGCCCCCCTGGGGTCAATACTTTGTAGAACCCCCTTTCGCTTCAATTTTTAGCTGCAAGTCTTTTTGGGGATGTCTCTACCAGCTTTGCACATCTAGAGAGGGACATTTTTGCCCATTCTTCTTTGATTGGATGAAGAGCATCTTTGAACAGCAATTTTCAAGTCTTGCCAGAGATTCTCAATGTGATTTAGGTCTGGACTGTGACTGGGCCATTCTAACACATGAATATGCTTTGATCTAAACCATTCCATTGTAGCTCTGGCTGTATGTTTAGGGTCGTTGTCGTGCTGGAAGGTAAACCTCCGCCCCAGTCTCAAGTCTTTTATAGACTCTAACAGGCTGTCTTCTAAGATTGTCCTGTATTTGGCTCCATCCATCTTCCCATCAACTCTGACCAGCTTCGCTGTCCCTGCTGAAGAAAAGCATCCCCACAACATGATGGCACCACCATGTTTCACGGTGGGGATGGTGTGTTCTGGGTGATGTACAGTGTTAGTTTTCCGCCACACATAGCATTTTGCTTTTAGGACAAAAAGTTCAATTTTGGTCTCATCTGACCAGAGCACCTTCTTCCACATGTTTTCTGTGTCCTCCACATGGCTTCTCACAAACTGCAAACAGGACTTCTTATGACTTTCTTTCACCAATGTCTTTCTTCTTGTCACTCTTCCATAAAGGGCAGATTTGTGGAGAGCACGACTAATAGTTGTCCTGTGGACAGATTCTCCCACCTGAGCTGTGGATCTCTGCAGCTCCTCCAGAGTTACCATGGACCTCTTGGCTCTTCTCTGATGAATGCTCTCCTTGCCCAGCCTGTCAGTTTAGGTGGACGGCCATGTCTTGGTAGGTTTGCAGTTGTGCCATACTCATTTCATTTTCCGATGATGGATTGAACAGAGCTCCGTGAGATGTTCAAAGTTTGGGATATTTTATAACCTAACTCTGCTTTAAACTTCTCCACAACTTTATCCCTGACCTGTCTGGTGTGTTACTTGGCCTTCATGATGCTGTTTGTTCACTAAGGTTCTCTAACAAACCTCTGAGGGCTTCACAGAGCAGCTGTATTCCTACTAAGAATAAATTACACACAGATGGACTCTATTTACTAATTAGGTGACTTCTGAAGGCAATTGGGTTCACTAGATTTTAGTTAGGGGTATCAGAATAAAGGGGGCTGAATACAAATGCCCCCCCCCACACTTTTCACATATTTATTTGTAAAAAATCTTGAAAACCATTTATCATTTTCCTTCCACTTCACAATTATGTGCACTTTGTGTTGGTCTATCACATAAAATCCCAATAAAATACATTTACATTTTTGATTGTAACATGACAAAATGTGGAATATTTCAAGGGGTATGAATACTTTTTCAAGCCACTGTATATACAGTGCTCAGCATAAATGAGTACACCCCTCTTGAAAAGTAAGATTTGATTAATCAATATCTCAAGGATCACAATAACAATTTCCCAAATTTTGACAAAACTGAGTTTTATAGAACATTTGTTTAGCTCATTACATAAAAGTAAGGTTAATAATATAACTTAGATTACAAAATCTTCAGTTTTACTCAAACTAGTTGATGCAAAAATAAATACACTCTACACCAAAAACGCCTCCATCTAGTATTTTGTATGACCTTCATGATTTGTAAGGACAGCACCAAGTCTTCTAGGCATGGAATGAACAAATTGGTGACATATTACAACATTGATCTTTTTCCATTCTTCAAGAACGACCTCTTTTAGAGCCTGGATGCTGGATGGAGAGTGATGCTCGTCTCTTCAGAATTCCCCATAGGTGTTTCCCGATTGTATTCATTTTTGCAACATGGTCTTGAATTAACTTGTTATAAAAAATACTTTTTTGTGTGCGAAAATTAACAAATCTTGGTTGCAATCAATGGGCCACATTTGTGGGAGTATTTTGTAGTATAGTGTCCCATAGAATTCTGAAAGGAAAGTAAAGGTTTTCTGACAAATCTGTTGGGGTGTACTCATTTATGCTGAGCACTGTATATGCTTTATATATATATATATATATATATATATATATATATATATATATAGAGAGCGTATTTTTCGGTGTATAACACACACTTTTTCATCCTGAAAATAGAGGGCAAATCATGGGTGCGTGTTATACACTAATATTTTACCTGGGCTGCCTCAGAGGGGGAGGGGGCGAGCGCCGCCAGATTACACAGAGCGGGGATCTCCTGTTTACTTAATGGGCACTGTAATACGAAGTACCGCCTCCTGGACCGGCTCCTATACTAGTCATCAAAACATGTCCCGGCATTGGACCAGTGTTCTCTCTATCATAGGAGCCGGTCCAGGAGGTGGGAATTCGTATTACAGTGGCCGCTGAGTAAACAGGAGATCCTCGCTCTGTGTAGTTCGGTGTCTCTAATCTCCGTGCACTGATCTGGCTGCACTGATGGGCAATGGTGAGGCTGCAGATGGGCACTGATCAGGCTGCATTGATGAGCAATGGTGAGGCTGCAGATGGGCACTGATCAGGCTGCACTGATGGGCAATGGTGAGGCTGCAGATGGGCACTGATCAGGCTGCATTGATGGGCAATGGTGAGGCTGCAGATGGGCACTGATCAGGCTGCATTGATGGGCAATGGTGAGGCTGCATATGGGCACTGATCAGGCTACATTGATGGACAATGGTGAGGCTGCAGATGGGCACGGATCAGGTTGCATTGATGGGCAATGGTGAGGCTACAGATGGGCACTGACCAGGCTACATTGATGGGCAATGTTGAGGCTACAGATGGGCACTGATCAGGCTGCATTGATGGGCAATGGTGAGGTTACAGATGGGCACTGATCAGGCTGCACTGATGGGCAATAGTGAGGCTGCAGATGGGCACTGATCAGGCTGCATTTATGGGCAATGGTGAGGCTGCAGATGGGCACTGACCCTGATTTTGCTTCAAAGTTCTTTTATATATTTTTTTTTCTAAAACTCCTCTCAGGAGCCCTCAGCCCTGATGCAAGCAGTGGGTTGGCTCTTGGGAGGGGCTATGCAAATTTCAAATTGCCTTGATGGGTGGGTGTTGAAGGAGTGGGCGTTCTTAGGGCAGACCTTATTTGTGTAAAGACCACCCTTGGTAATGCCTGTGGGAGTCATGCTTGTAATTGTCAGCCTTGCAATGTCTCATGGGACTTGTAGTTTGGCATCAGCTGGAGGGCCACCAGTTTGACACCTGTGTGCTAGATGATGCTGGACGTCCTCCAGCCAGGAAATGAGGTGGGCTCTATCTGACTTGCTACAGCTTCTAATGCACATTATGCTCACAGTGTGCAGTGAAATCAGAGGAAGCCATTCTATGCATTAAGATAAGAAACCTTCTGTGTGTAGCAGCCCCCCTCAGCCCCCCTAATAACTTACCTGAGCCCCATCTCTCTCCAGCGATGTCCACGAGTGTCTTAGCCATCCGGGACTCTCCTCCTGATTGGCTGAGACACAGCAGCAGCGCCACTGGCTCCCACGGCTGTCAATCAAAGTCAGTTAGCCAATCAGAAAAGAGAGGGGGCCGGGTCAGAGCTCCGTGTCTGAATGGATACACAAAGCTGTGACTCGGCTCGGGTGCCCCCATAGCATGCTGCTTGCTGTGGGGGCACTCGACAGGAGGGAGGGGCCAGGGGAAGCAAAGAGAGACCTGAGAAAAGAAGGATCCGGGCTGTCCTGTGCAAAGCCAACTGGAGGAGGTAAGTATAACATGTTTGTTATTAAAAAAAAAAAAAAAACGAGACTTTACAATCACTTGATGGGAAGGCCAGAGATCCCATTTAACCCTCTGCAGCAGCATCATATTCAAGAATGTATACAGTATGTGCCTGTCCTTACGTTTAGCGTATAATGTCCAAGAAACCCAAAATATGCCCCAAAGGGTCTATTTTAAAACTTAACACCAACGGCAAATCTATACATAGAGTCCCGGATGTGTGAGTTGTCCCAACACAGAACTGGAAATAGAGGAGACAACTGATCTGCTGGCAGAAAAAGAAAATGAGGACATTCACTATGAACAGGAAACAATTATTTTCTTCTGAGGTCATAATGTTCTAATAAAGCAGTCACCTTAACAAATTACATACGTCCATCTAAATCAACCAACACACAAAAATAAATACATTCAAAATTTGCATCCTTAGAAGCCCCAATAGATCAATAAACAACAGTGTTATTTCTTCTTATTATTAAAAGCCAGTTACATTTTGTTACATTTTGTACATTTAGAAACATAGTCTGCCTTTTCAAAGCTTGAGGCTACATTCCTAAACATCATGTTTTCAAATTTTTTTTTTTTTTTCAAGTGTTTTTGGGCATTTTTTTGGTGCAGGTTTTTGCAGCTTTTGTCAGGTGTTTTCCAACGAAAAGATGTGGAGTGCTGCTGAAAAAGGGGTCAGAAAGCTGCTGAAAACACGCAACAAAATGCTTGAAAAAGCTTGCTTGTTGCATTTTTTAGGCATTTCCATTGAAGTCTAGGGGGGCAAAAATGCTCAGTTCTGCCCGGAAAAGTAGCTTGTATACTTTTTTGAGAGATGGACGTGTGATGGAACTGCTTTGGCACCCCCGCTTGGGTGCTTCCTTCTGCCAAACAGTGCCTCCTGCCCTCCAAACCGTTCCAGAACCTTCCGAGAGCCCTTTTTTACCCCAAACATCATACACAAACAAGATGTTAAGGTAAAATCCAAAGGAATGAGTGTTTATTGAAACTCAGACACATATTTTATACCCCACAGGAGAACATTCCCCTCTTGAGGATATTAGCATGACAATGCAAACTTCAAACACCGATCTAATTAACAGATAACAACTAATAGTGATCTTAATTAAACAGTAATCTATAATTCAACAGTAAGTTAATCAACAAAAGTATAATATCCCACAATAATTTGGTAACAAGGTGAAGGGGACACAATACTAGCAGACAGACAGAAACAATAGGTGACTCAGTTAACACAATTAGCAATGGGAATGCACACCTAGGAGGCACACAATGGGAGAGACACAAACTTGTGTATTCTCTCAACCAAACAAGTCATCAGAAGACAAACAATGTTCCAGCAGTCTGATACAGTGGAGTTCATTTATCTTCATAGATTTCTTGAGGGGTCTTGTTGATAAATATTTCTGTCCCAAGTGAAAGAGCCTCTCCAACCCAATCTGCAGGAGGGCCGCCATATTCCCTCTGACCATTACCCTGTACAAGAATAATATTACACCTTCCTATCCTCTCCAGAAGGGAATCTTTATTGTCCTTATTCAGAGAATTAATCCAAGCCTTGCTCTCAGTGTTCATCACATAGTTGCCCATCATTATACTGTAGAATGATCTGCTCTCTCTATGGGCCATAATCAGTGGGTGGATAGCTTGCCCCTAGTTCTCTCCAAAAGCCCCTGTCCTGGTTGGGTCTGTCAAAAGGCATTTTGCTCAGATGTGAACAAGGGCTATTTTAAACAATCTCAGATCTCAGTGTACATAGTAATTGTAGAGTTTGGGCTCATCATAAGTTGTGGAGATGTGCTGAGGAGGAAATGCTTTAAAGGATCTTGTGTGACAAAAGTTGGTCATAGGATGCACATATAACACTGTCAAAGCGTTTCATGGCTTACACCAGCCACTTTATCTCCACTCCTACCAGTTATCCAGGGTTGTCATCAATTTAGATCAGGGATATGCAATTAGCGGACCTCCAGATGTTGCAAAACTACAAGTCCCATCATCCCTCTGCCTCTGAATGTAATGTTTTTGGCTGTCAGAATCTTCCTATGCCTCATGGGACTTGTAGTTCTGCAACAGCTGGAGGTCCGCTAATTGCATATTCCTGATTTAGAGAATCACTTGCCCAACCAATCCACTGCTCAGGTGTCACAGCCCGGGTCCCACTCCTCCATCTCTTTTTGGACTTTATCAGGAGACAGACCCTAATAATGCACGCCAGACTCGCCCACTGGCCAGTCCCTGCTCATGCAGGCTCCTGAAATATGTGACCTATGTATCCCAGGATGTTGCAGTAGCAGTACACGTATCTCTTGCCTAGGTGAGAATGGCAGCAGGGAATGGAGTGTTAGCAGCCAAAACCCTGAAGAAGATGATTTGGAAACCTCTGAAACATGTTGGCTAGAAACCATTCATAAAACTTATTTTGTTTATCTGACCGCCTTACCAATTCATCCTTCAGGCACTCCAATTTTTATACTTTGTATTTTAACTCATTGTTAACTAATGGGTTGAGGGTGGGATGTTGGAAGAACAAGAGCGCCAAACCAACTGGTTCAGTCTAGTATGGGTTTATACAATGTAAAATCCAACCAGTAATGCATTGATTTTTTTTACCTTTACATTGTACCTAATAAAAAAAAATCATACTGGACTGAACCAATTGGTCTGGTGCTCTCATTCTTCCAATATTCTCCCAACATTTTCAGTGACTCCTTAGGCTACTCCTGTTGAGCGAGAGCTGCCTCCAAAAAGTTAGTCTGCCTATCCTATTCCATACCAGGCGTCCAGGGCTCCTATACCACACATCTACTCTAGTGAGTAAAGAGGACCCATATTGTAAAATTGGCCTAACTACTCTACAGTCTGTTGGAGGCCAACCAACTGTCCACTACTTCATTAGTGATCTAAATGACTGATTTAGGGTCACTCCTAACCCAACTTTGTCTGCTGTGGCCAAAGCATCTCTTGCACATATGAGGTTGTATCTATCAGCCTATAGTAGTTAAAAGGTCACCTTTATGTAATTAAATCTAGTTTATACAGGATGGGGAGCAGTCACCAGGCTGACTCATCACAGAAAGGCATAGTTAATATGTAACCCATTAGCTTAATCTCTGTCAAGGTGATTATTATGTCCCATCTGGAGCTTTGATGACATATGGGGGATTCCTCGCTCATCTGTTCAGAGGATCCCCTCTATAGATCCATGACACGCAGGAGGACTCCCAGCTCAGCTCCGGCCCATGTGCTGCCTTGCCAGGCCCAGGAAATATGGTCCTGTATCCACCACAAACAAACCTGGCTCATCCTTGGAAGCACAATGATTAAAGCACGTTTACATGGAAGGTTGGGATGATAAACGTCCTGAGGATGAGTGAAAACAAATAAAACACGATTTCTACCATATGTCTTCAACGTGAGGACATGCACAACCATAAATAACAACAGAGATGTATCAAGGAACCTCCAGATGGGGGAGGCCAGAGTGACATAAAATACCTTTATCATATCCGTAATTATTCCATCCAGGTTCTCAGCTGGATTCAGTAAAAGCTAAAAAAAGACACATTTTCATTTTGAAAAACTCCCCATTTTATAGGGTCACTCCACCAAAAACTGATGCTTTGGTTTTTGGTAGATGCACAAGAGAGTTAAATTATTTGCCAACTTTCGCTTATATCCTGGCATTGAGTTTCCCGTTATGTAGGGTTCCCACCATTCATACCCTGAGTTTCCAGGTCTGCACACATAGTGTTTCCATTATGAGGGACTCACACCATCCCAGTGCTGAGTTCCTGGGTCTCTATACCTGATGTTCCCATCCTGAGGGGTTCCCACCATCCCTGTGCTGAGTCCCTTTGTCTCCACACCTGCTGTGCCCATCATAAAGGGTTCCTCTTATCCCAGTGCTGAGTCCCTGGGTCTGCACACCTCCTATGCCCATCATGAGGGGTTCACACCAGCCCTGTGCTGAGTTCCCGGGTCTGTACACCTGATGTTCCCATTATGAGAGGCTCCCACCAACCCAGAGCTGAGATCCCAGGTTGGCACACCTGTTATTCCCATTACGAGGGGTTCCCACCATCCCATTGCTGAGTTCCTGGGTTGGCACACCTGATGTTCCCTTTATGAGAGGCTCCCACCAACCCAATGCTGAGTTCCTGGGTTGCCACACATGATGTTCCCATTAGGAGAGGCTCCCACCCACCCAGTGCTCAGTTCCCAGGTTGGCACACCTGATGTTCCCATAATGAGGTGTTCCCTCCATCCGAGTGCTGAGTTTCCAGATTGGCACACCTGATGTTCCCATTAAAAGGGGTTCCCATCATCCCAGCTCAGAGTTCCTGGATCTAGACACCTGCTTTGTCCAGTATGAGGGGTTCCCGTTATCCCTGCTGGATTTGTATTTATTTTATATTATGGAGAATGTAACAGAAGCAGCTGGAAAGATTTTACTTAAACATGTCATTAGCATGTCGATAATGGGGGGGGGGGGGGGGGGGGGAGCAACCATGGAAAGCAAAATATATGCAGATTAAGCTTCAGCTTTAAAGTTTAGGATACAAAAATCGCTCATATGTACACTCATTGTATATAAGTAGAGTTTCCCCTTAGGTGGCTGGCCCCTAATGAAAATGTCTATGTCAGTTTGAGGTGCAAGTTGAAAAATGGCCAAGTACAATATTTATTGCCATTGGGTTTCTGTAGCTGGTGGCGAATTGTGATGTCTTGCATATCAGTGATGTCACCTTTCTAAATTTGGGAGAGGAATGCTCCCATCCTGACAAGGTGTCAACCATCCAGCCTGCTTGAAAAGATTTCGTAACACTTCTAAGGCCACAGATCCCTCCGGCAGTCATCCCAGTAATGTGACACGCAGTTTTAACCCCTTGGATGTGTGAGGCCCCTGCAATTTGCCACATACCTAACATGCAACCCTAACATGCAACCCCTCATCAGGTGACAGAAGGTTCTTCGCATTCTCACCGCAATCCATGAAGCATCTCACGAGATGGGAACACGGTGAAGGAATTCCAACAAGATCTGAAAACCCCAAGAGGAGGACTAAGGTTTGCATAAGTCTGATAAGTTACAATGATCCTCGGCCTTTCCTCAATTCCAGAGGGACTAAAGGTTGAAACTGCTGTTCTGGCTATTTTTCATGAGAAATATTATGAGCCATATTTTAAAAACTGGATCAAACAAATGGGGAGCAAAAAGAGTGTTTCCCATGTGGATCTATGTGTACATTTTTTGTAGCATTAGGCTAGTGCATTTTCATGCGTCATTGTACATTGGCATGTCTTTAATAAGGATTAGCTTGGGTTCAGGCCATACCCAGAAGGCAGCTGTAAGTGCTGGGTCAATGAGCTGTGGGTGGGGGATTCCTTGACCTGCATGTACACAAAGGGGTGGGGGAGCTCATGTATTCATTGGTCTAACATGTCCATGTGGCCATACTGGGTCAATGATGTTGATATAAAATTGCTATGTGGCCATACTGGGTCAATAACATTGATTTACTATGGCCATGTGGTGGTCATATTGGGCAAATGACCTTGACCTAATATGGCCATATGTCCCTAATATGGCCATTGCCCTCCATTCAGCTTCAGGTACACAAAGGGGTGGAGATGCTTATGACATTATTGATCTAATATGGCCATGTGACCAAATTGGGTCAACGATATTGATCTAATATGGCCATGTAGCTATATTGGATCAATGACATCGACCTAATATGACCATTCCCCGGCCCACAGCTTCATATGCACAAAGAGGCGGGGATGCTCATGGCATTATTGATCTAATATGGCCACATAGCCATATTGGGTCTATGACATTGGTCTAATATGACTATGTGGCCAAACTGGGTCAATGATATTGCTTTAATATGGCCATGTGACCATGTTGGGTCAATGACATTGACCTGATATGGCCATTCCCCGGCCCACAGCTTCATGTGCACTAAGAGGCGGGGATACTCATGGCATTATTGATCTAATATGGCCATATGGCCATATTGGGTTTATGACATTGGTCTAATATGGCTATGTAGCCATGTTGGGTCAATAACATTGACCTAATATGGTCATGTGTGCCTAAAATTGGTATTTCCCGGCCAGCAGCTTCATGTACACAAAAGGATAAGGATGCTCATGACATCATTGATCCAATGTGGACATGTAGCCATATTGGGTATGACCTTGAACTTATTTGGCCATGTGGCCAGATTGAGTCTTTGACATTGATAAAAGATGGCCATGTGTCCCTAATATGGCAATTCCCCACCCTACAGCTACATGTACACAAGGGAATGGGGATGCTCAAGCCATCGTTGATCTAATATGGCCACATAGCCATTTTGGATCAATGACATTGACCTAACATTGCCATGTGTCCATATTATTTCATATGGTCAGATGGCATCCCTGCCCCTTTGTGAATGTGAAACTGCTGGGCTCATTGGCCTGGCACTGACAGCTGCCTTCCGGGTTTGGCCAAACATGTGTTTGAACTGAACCTGGAGTCAAACCCAAACTTATCCATGGTCTTCTGAATTTAGCATTTTTGAATTTGAATTTGGAATGGATATAGAACATATATTTAGAATAGAATGGATAGGGTTAACAGCCATTGACCAAGGCTAGTTAATACCTGTTGCTGATTAATAATTCATTAAAATGCACATTATATGCTTCCCCAGACATCTTATCCTTTTGATCAGTCTTTCTCAACCATGGAGGAACCTTTAAAAAAATTTTCCTTTTCCTACATGGCAACATACCAGTATGCTGGGCAAGTATTTGACACAATTCATGCAATTTGATGTATTTGATGCAATAGGGCAAGTATTTGATACAATTTTCCATTTTCAGATCCTGTTAATCAGTATACCTTCAGGTCATGGTAAATTAGTGTGCAGGAAAAGCTGAGATAGAAGAATAAAGGAATAAAAAATGTGGCTGCTTAGTGTTGTTTGAACACCCAGCACTATTCTATACAATAAAATTATTTTTAGTAATAATATAATAAAACGGATGATTTATAATGGCCAGAAAAGAAACTTAGTGAAAATTGTAATGCCTTGTCACATGGAGGAGGGCCCTGTTTTATTGACGCTATACAATAAATATGTATATTTAATCGCCGCGCAAACTGTTGACGCTATATAAATCCTGTATTATAATAATAATGTGCAGCACCCTCTCCTAAAGGTTTCCAATGATTCCTACCAATTACCTATTAAATAAACACACTATTATTATACAGCATTTATATAGCACCAACAGTTTCCACAGCACTGTACAACATGAGGGCAAACAGTACAGTTACAATACAGTTCAATACAGGAGGAATCAGAGGGCCCTGATCATTAGAGCTTACAATCTAGAAGGGAGGGTCAAGTGATACAAAGGTAATAGCTGTGGGGGATGAAATGATGGAGAAAAGGAAAATACAGTTCTTAGGTGGGGGCAGAATAGGCTTCTCTGAAGTGGAGGGTTTTCAGGGATCGTCTAAGAGCAAACAGAGTAGGAAATAATCGGACAGAATGGGGTAGGGAGGTTCATAGGCAGTGGCGTCGGCGGGGGGGGGGCTGACCGTGGTTGAACCCCGAGTGGGTCCCCAAAAAGCCCCGGGTCTCGAGTGGGCAAGGTTCTATTAATAGCCCCGAACACCGCCGAGCGGGGACCGATCTGATGGCGAGCGCCGCTGAGTCACATAGCAGGTCCCGCCTCCTGGAGCCTGCAGCACCTTTGATGGACATCCCACTTGTGCAATGGTGGGACCGCAGGACGTGTGACTCTCCATCATAGGCGCTGCAGGCTCTAAAAGGTGGGAATTACAATGCGGCCCCCGCGCCACTGTGAGAAGATCCCCGCTCGGCGCTCGGCTCTCCTCGCTCCTCTCTCCTCTCCTCCCTGCTGTGATGATGGGCGCGCACCGCACACCACGGCTGAGCTGCTGCTCCAGTCAGTGTATATATGTCAGGTAGGTCAGTGTATGTATGTCAGGTAGGTCAGTGTATATATGTCAGGTAGGTCAGTGTATGTATGTCAGGTAGGTCAGTATATGTATGTTAGGTAGGTCAGTGTATGTATGTCAGGTAGGTCAGTGTATGTATGTTAGGTAGGTCAGTGTATGTATGTCAGGTAGGTCAGTGTATGTCATGTAGGTCAGTGTGTGTCAGGTAGGTCATTGTATGTGTGTCAGGTAGGTCAGTGCATATCAGGCAGGTAGGTCATTTAGTGGTCAGCATTGATGGGCACCGGTAAGCCAGGCAGCAACCAGCAAGTGAGCTTACCCCCCGCCACACAACCCCACCACCCAGCCAAAAAACCCTGCACCACTACCTCCGCCGCTGCACCAACCCCCCCCCCCCCCCCCCCGGCCGGCCTTGGACTCCACTGTGATTATTATAATAACTCAGAAATGCCACATTTTCAAGCCACCTCCACATGTGTGCAATAAAAAGATGTGCGCTCGCCCTTAGGTGCAACTTCCAGATTATAAGAGGTCTAAACCACATATGATGTATTGCCGCTGCATCAAGCAATGATTGGCACCTCCTGCTGCCTGCAGTATAGCTTCTTCCCTCATGCTATGTGCCTCAGGAACTGGACTTATACCATTCTGTCCAGGTGGCTTCAGGGAATGTATTCTAAATCCTCAGTAAAGAAAGAAGAGAATATAATGCTCTCCGTATGATAACTTTTGCATCCACACTGCAGCAATCACATCAGTGTTTGGCGATTTTGAAAAAAAAGAGGAGTCACAGGATGGTGTTTATGCACTGTCAATGGATTTTTCCTGAAGGCACTTTTTAGTCTTTCATATATTCACAATGTATTTATTTATTTTGTTCTTAGTGTTTTTATCCATCAATTTATTATATTTTTTTGCTATTTTAGCACTTTAGTGTTTTGCATGAATTGTTTGATATTCATCACATCAGATTTGCACTTGGGACACAGAAACAATTGTTTACATGATTGCTTAATGTAGTGCGTTTATTTGATAACCAACTGGTAGGAATCATTGGAAACCATTAGGTAGAGAGGGTGGCACATATTTATTGTATATTTTGAGTTACGTTTTGCTGGTATATCACACATTCGTGTTGGCGATTTCTCAGTTATATTAACTTTAGATTAAAATTTGGTTTGCTGCATGGGGATACTGTTATCACCATTTTATTGATTTATTGGTTTATTGATGATCTCAGACATTGGTTGTCAGTAGGAAAAATGTCCTTTACACTGGTGTTCTGTGGAGAAGAGCCCTCCTTAGATTGGTGCTCAATGGGAAAACTCCTGTATAAATTGGTTGTCTTGGGTGACTCCTTTACACTGGTGGTCAGAGAAACAAGGGTCCCATTACATTGGTGGTAAGCAGGAGCAGGAAAAATGTTCCTTACATTGGTAATCAGTGGGAAGAATGTTCCTTACATTGGTGATCAGTGACAAGAATGCTCCTTACATTGGTGATCAGTGAGAAGAATGTCCCTTACATTGGTGATAAGTGGGAAGAAGGCTTCTTACATTGGTGGTCAGTGGGAAGAATGTTTCCTACACTGGTGGTCAGAGGGAGGACTGCCCCTTATATTGGTGGTCAGTGGAAGAATGTCCCTTACATTGGGGATCTGTGGGAAGAATGCTCCTTACATTGGTGGTCAGTGGGAAGAATGTCTCTTACATTGGTGATCAGTGGGAAGAATGCTCCTCACATTGGTGATCAGTGGGAAGAGTGCTACTTACATTGGGGACAGTGGGAAAAATATCCCTTACATTGGTGGTTAATGGGAAGAATGTCCCTTACATTGATGGTCAGTGGACCTGGGAAGAATTTTTATTACATTGGTGGTCACTGGGAAGAAGGCTACATTGGTGGCCAGTGAGAAGAATGTCTTCATTACATTGGTGATCAGTGGGAAGAATATCCCTTACATTAGTGGCCAGTGAGAAAAATGCTCCTTGCATTGGTGGTCATTGGGAAGAATGTTCCTTACATTGGTGGTCAGTAGGAAGAATGTTCCTTACATTGGTGGTCAGTAGGAAGAATGTTCCTTACATTGGTGGTAAGAGGGAGGACTGCTCCTTAGATTGGTGATCATTGGGAAGAATGCCCCCTTACATTGGTGATCAGTGGGAAGAATGTTCCTTACATTGGGGATCTGTGGGAAGAATGCTCTTTACATTGGTGATCATTGGGAAGAATGTCCCTTACATTGGTGATCAGTGGGAAGAATGCTCCTTACATTGGTAGTAAGTGGGAAGAATGTTACTTACATTGGTGATCAATGGGAAGAATGCTACCTACATTGGTGGTCAGTGGGAAGAGTGCTACTTACATTGGGGACAGTGGGAATAATATCCCTTACATTGGTGGTCAGTGGGAAAAATATCCATTATATTGGTGGTCAGTGGACCTAGGAATAATTTTTCTTACATTGGTGGTCACTGGGAAGAAGGCTCCATTGGTGGCCATTGAGAAGAATGTCCTCAATACATTGGTGGTCAGTAGGAAGAATGGTCCTTACATTGATGGTTGATGGGAAGAATGCACCTTGAATTGGGGGTCAGTGGGAAGAATGTCCCTTACATGCACAGTACTCCAGGACCGAGTGGTCCTCACACATCATCAAATGAGCACTGCTCATCCCTGGAAGACTGTCTACCCCCCCACCCCCCAACACCACCACCACCATCACTGAAAACAGAGAAAAGCCAGAGATGATGTCACAGATCCAACCAGAAGACCAAAAATAAAGTATATATGGGGACTTAAATAAATTACCATGGGGGTGTTCTTGGGGTGCGGGGGGTTAGGTGGTGAAATCCATGAGTTCCCTTTGAGAGCCCCCACTGGGTAAATATAGGACCCTTCATTTAGCACTCATATTGTAGATTTCAGTAAGCCCACCAACATGGCCGCTCTCAACATCTCAGAGCAAAAATAGTCAAAAATCTTCCCGTTTACTTAAATCCCTGCACCTGACCTGGAGGCAATTTCATTATTTTCTCAGCAAAATGGAATTCAAATTTAAGTATATGTTGATATTAATATAAGCCCTTCAAAGAGGGGACAATTATTGTCAGATTTTAATTCCGATGTATGTCTTCAATTATTCGCCCACACCGCAGGATGTCACCTATTTATAAATAAAATATTTTCCTGTTATGCTGCATCCAGAAGATCTTTATTATTATTTTTTTTTTTTATAGAATTTAATAAAAATTCATCTACTTCCCAAAGCCGTGAGATTGCTGCGTGGGCTCGTGTCACTTCTCGCCATCCTAATTAGCATATGGTTGAAGGTCGTTTCTAATCCTGGAATGTCTGGTATCTGACAGCCAATGACGTTGTTGCACCTCACACTGTAAAGAAGGCTTTACAATGCGTTTGTTTGCGTTGAACACATGGCTACGTTCTCTCGCAGGTTCATTGAGACCTGAATGGCGATCACACAGCTATGTTCATGGCTTTTGTCAATAAGTAAGTGACTCACATAGCGGCACAAAAGCGTGGACAAAGCCCCCCGCTGGAATCTCATGACTTACACGGCGAAAATCAAAGGCGATAAATCAGCGTCATTGTCCCGATCCATCTACACTTTTTAATATATTTATATTGAAAGAATGAAATAGATAAAAATAGCATTCAATAAATTTATAACTTCATTCAAATACCTTGGAAACATTTCTCTGTTCACTGTACAAGTCCTTTGAGATTTGTGGATGTGCGGCAATGCGCAGTTTTTATAACCTAAATAATGGAAATATCAGGTTAAAAGACGACGAGGGAAATTGAGTTTTATTTTCCAAGTCCTTATGAATAACAACTCAAGAAAGGTTTCAAAGCACATTAGTATGTAAACTAATGTAAAAGAGAAGAAGGTGGGTGGAATTTAGTAGTTGTAAGCAAGGTAACAAATAAACAGGAAACTTAAAACCCTTTCATGACAAAGCCTATTTTTTAAATTTGGTGTTTACAAGTAAGAATCCGTATTTTTTACTTGAAAATTACTTAGAGCCCCCAAACATTATATATATATATATATATATATATATATATATATATATATATATATATATATATATATTTTTTAGCAGAGAATCTAGAGAATAAAATGGCGATTTTTGGAATATTTTATGTCACACGGTATTTGTGCAGCGGTGTTTTAAACGCAACTTTTGGAAAAAGGGACACATTCATGAATTTAAAAAAAAACAAACAGTAAAGTTACCCCAAATTTTTTTGTATAGTGTGAAAGATGATGTTACGCTGAGTAAATAGATACCAAACATGTCAGGCTTTATAATTGCACGCACTCGAGGAATGGTGACAAAGTCCGGTACCTAAAAATCTCCATAGGTGACGCTTTAAATTTTTTTTACAGTTACCAGGTTAGAGTTACAGAGGAGGTCTAGTGCTAGAATTATTGCTCTCGCTCTGACGATCATGGCGATACCTCACATGTGTGATTTGAACACCATTTACATATACGGGCACAACTACTGTATGCGCTTTCTTTGCTCTGCGAGCTCGCGGGGACGGGGGCGCTTTAAAAATTGTGTTTTTTTTTCTTATTTATTTTATTTATTTTTATATTAATAAATTGTGTTTGAAAAAAAAATTTGTGATGACTTTTATTGCTGCCACAAGGAATGTAAACATCCCTTCCCCTGATCCCTCCTTTGCACTTCAGAGTATTCAGATCGCCGAAAACAGCGATTCTGAATACTGTATATTTTTTTTAAACCGGCGCCATTGACAGCCAAGTAAACGGGAAGTGACGTCATGACGTCGCTTCCGTGTTTACGATTAGGAGGCTGGAACGAAGTCACTCACGTCTTCGTTCCAGTCTGTCCCCAGCCGTCGGAGGCGGCCAATTGGTCATCGGGCCTCCAGATGGAACGGGAGGCCTGGTAAGAGTGGCGGGAGGCGGCGGGAGGGGGGGACGCCCCGCTCTTCCGGTATAACAGCCTAGCAGCTTTTAGCCGCATCGGTTGTTATAACTGGATAGCCAATCGCTGGCTCTAAAAAACAGTACTGGGATAATGCCTGCAGCTGCGGGCATTATCCCGGTATAACCCCGGAAAGCCGAGTATGCACATCTATACACTCAGCGGGAAGGGGTTAATACAATGTAGTCAGGAGGACTTTGTTGTAAAATAATCTATAGGTATCTATTAGCACTATTTTTTGTCATAAAATAAGTGCAGGGACTCATGCCCCCCACCTTCCCCCAGCAAACCCCCCAACCCCCAGTGGAAGGGTCTTTTTTTAAAAGGTGTTTTATAAAACCAGCAGCGCAGGTTCAGGAGTGCGCTATGCACAAAGTGCAGAGCTCAGGAGTGTGCTATGGAGTGTGCTAGTGCAGGGTTTAGGAGTGCTCTATGCGCAGAATGCAGAGTTCAGGAACGTGCATACCTTGCCAACATTTTGAGATGGGAATGAGGGACACCTACTAGCAAACGTATGTAGGCATAGGACACGCCCCCCTGCCACACCCCCTTAAAGGAGAATTAACTAAAAACAAAAGGTTAATCAAATCCACAAGGGCTTTTTTTTACCACTACTATTCCTTTATATTGACTTTTAAAATTTACATATGTAGCAATTTAGAATTTAGATGAAAGATGTAGCACTGGGAAACACTTTTTGAAACATAAAAAGTGCATTTTATATACAACTATATAGATCAGACCAACATGAGGGACAAATGAGGAGGAATGAGGGACAGAGGGACATTGCTCCAAATCAGGGACAGTCCCTCGAAATCAGTGTGCTATGCACAGAGTGCTGGGTTCAGGAATGCTCTATGCACAGGGAACAGGAGTATGTTACACACAGGATGCAGGGTTCAGGATTACACTATGCAGAGTGTAGGGCTCAGGATTGCACTACTCACAGAGTGCAGGGTGAGGAGTGCACTACGCACAGAGTGCAGGGTTCAGGAGTTAGCTACACACACAGTGCAGGGTCCAGGAGTGCACTACACACAGAGTGCAGTGCTCAGCACTACACTACTTACAGAGACCGGGAGAGTGCAGGGTTCAGGAGTGCGCTACACACAGAGCTTAGGGTTCAGGAGTGCATTATGGACAGAGTTCTGGAAAGTGCAAAGTTCAGGAGTATGTTACATACAGGGCGCAGGGTTCAGGATTATGCTTTGCCCAGAGTGCAGGGCTCAGCATTGCACTACTCACAGAGTGCAGTATTCAGGAGTGCACTACACACAGAGTGCAAGGCTCAGTAGTATGTTACAAACAGGATGCAGGATTCAGGATTATTCTATGCACAGAATGCAGGGCTCAGCATTACACTACTCACATAGTGCAGGGTTCAGCAGACCACTATTTACAGAGTGCAGGGTTCAGGAGTGCACTACACACACAGAGCGCAGGGTTCAGGAGTAAGCTACACACAGGGTGTAGGGTTCAGGAGTACGCTATACACAGGGCTCAGGATTGCACTAGTCACAGGGGTTCAGGGGTGCGCTACACACAGAGTGCACAGTTTAGGAGTATGTTACATACAGTATGCAGGGTTCAGGATTACACCATGCACAGAGTGCAGGGCTTAGCATTGCACTACTCAGAGAGTGCATGGTTCAGGTGTGCACTACATACAGAGTGCAGGGCTCAGAAGTGAGCTACACACAGGGTGCAGGGTTCAGGATTAAGATATGCACAGAGTGCAGGGTTCAGGATTGCACTACCCACAGAGTGTAGAGTTCAGGAGTGTGCTACACACAGAGTTTAGGGTTCAGGAGTGAATTACATACAGAGTTCAGGAGAGTGAACGGTTCAGGGGTGCACTACACACAGAGTGCAGGGTTCAGAAGTGAGCTACACACAGAGTGCAGGATTAAAGATTGCACTACATACAGAGTGCAGGGTTCAGAAATGAGCTACACACACAATGCAGGGTTCAGGAGTGTGGGGTCCAGGAGTACACTACGTACAGAGTTCAGGAGAGTGCAGGGTTCAGGAGTGCTCTGCATGCAGGGTTCAGGATTAAGCTATGCAGGGTTTAAGATTGCACTACTCACAGAGTGCAGGGTTCAGGAGTGAGCTACACACAGGGTGCAGAATTCAGGATAACGCTCTGCACAGAGGGCAGGGCTCAAGAATGCACTACCCACAGAGTGAAGGGTTCAGGAGTGCACTACGCAGAGAGCTCAGGAGAGTGCAAGGTTCAGGAGTGCTCTACACACAGAGTGAAGGGTTCAGGAGTGCGCTTCACACAGAGTGAAGGGTTCAGGAGTGCGCTTCACACAGAGTGAAGGGTTTAGGAGTGCGCTTCACACAGAGTGCAGAGTTCAGGAGTGCACTACCCAGAGAGCTAAGGAGAGTGAAGGGTTCAGGAGTGCGCTACGCATGCTGTGCATATCTAAATGCAGAAATTTTTCTGTCAGTGTAAATGAGCCCTAGAGCTGAGCCTGCCCTTGATTTGACATCTGACATTAAAAGCAATCGACTCATTTTAAAAATAAACCTTTTACTTATTGAAGTCGGACAACAGCCTCACCTTCAGTTGTATGAGCACCTCTCCTGGACTGAATTTTTTGTGATACATCAAACCCATATAACTATTCCCCTCTCTTTCTTGAGAGAATACAGTAGATGCTGTAAAGGTAATGGCCATATAAATATGTATCAAATAAATGCAAACACATTGAAAATAGATATAAAAATCAGGGTAGACCTGGAGGAATTCCAGGATGAAAGGGGACATACTTTAAGACGTATAAATAATTAAGCATATCAGGAATTTACAAGTTCCCCAGGAATATTTGTGAGAAGTTTTGAGATTCCTGCACCGCTTCTCTACTAAAGACTTTGGGAATTCAGACGTGGTGCGTCACCGTACGAGGGCAGCATGCAGGCATTTATTAAGGAAGGACCCGTAATGACTGGGAAAACTTTGACATTTAAAGCTGAACTCTGGGCACAAAAACCTCCATTGAAATATATTCCTCAATAGCCACAAAGGATGTAAATCCGCTCTGTGTGCACCAGATGCCTTTGAAAACACAGAAATTACCTTGTAAAAGTAGCAGTGACATCATCACTGTTCTGTAAATAGCCTGTGCAGAGAGTAGAGCTGTGGGAGGGACCCAGCAGGCCCCACCCACTACAGGCTGCCAGCAGAGAGCTACAGAAGGGGGCGGAGCCAAGACCAGTCCCCCTGCACAAGGAGAGAGAGCAGCAGTGAGCGGTCTTTATTACAGGAAGGAAAAGTCTCACACTGGATTACTGCACAGAGCTGGAAGAAATACACAAAGCTCACCGAGATTCAAGAAGAAAACACATGAGGAATGGATTTTGATGATATTCACTTATCCCGGAGTTTAGTTTTAAGTATATGTCAGAGCATAAAAAAAAAAATACCCAGTACAGCTCTAGAACATATGCAAATTTCACCAGGTTTTATGTCTTTAAGAATGGTGCAAGTAGAAAAATTGCTTTTGTACTGAAATCATGAGCCGTGTTGTCAGCGGTGCATGCTGGACTACAGAACTCCGCCTATCCTCCTCCCCTCTTTGTCCTTCTCCTGCCTCCCAAGAGCCTGTTTACACTTTGGGGCTGATTTACTAAAGACAAATAGACTTTGCACTTTGCACAGCTGCTCTAGAGCTTAGTAAAGGTGGAGAAGCTCTGCTGACTTCCATCATCCAATCATGTGCAAGCAAAAATGCATTTTTTTTCCCCTTGCATGTGATTGGGTATACTTTGCAAAGTGGAGCCTCACTTACTAAGCTCTCAACTGCACTTACAGAGGGCAACTGCACTTTGCAAATTGCACAGTCTGTTTGTCTTTAGTAAATAGACCCCTTTGTGAGTAGTTAACCGCTTCAGCCCCGGAAGATTTTACCCCCTTCCTGACCGGAGCACTTTTTGATATTCGGCACTGCGTCGCTTTAACTGACAATGGCGCAGTCGTGCGACGTTGCACCCAAACAAAATTGACATCCTTTATTTCCCACAAATAGAGCTTTCTTTTGGTGGTATTTGATCACCTCTGCGGTTTTTATTTTTTGCGCTATAAACAAAAAAATGGGCGACAATTTTGAGAAAAAAAAGCCAATATTTTTTACTTTTTGCTATAATAAACATCCCCCAAAAATATATAAAAAAACAAATTTCTTTCTCAGTTTGGGCCGATATGATTTTGAACACCTTTGGGATGAATCAGAGTGGAGACTGCGAGCCAGGCCTTCTCGTCCAACATCAGTGCCTGACCTCACAAATGCGCTTGTGGAAGAATGGTCAAACATTCCCATAGACACACTCCTAAACCTTGTGGACGGCCTTCCCAGAAGAGTTGAAGCTGTTATAGCTACAAATGGTGGGCCAACCCAATATTGAACCCTACGGACTCAGACTGGGATGCCATTAAAGTTCATGTGTAAAGGCAGGCGTCCCAATACTTTTGGTAATATAGAGTATATCTAATCAGAGGTTACTTTTATCAGGAGCTCCATATCAAAAGGATTGGAAGATTGGGAAATAGAGGCAGCTGAAGTTATATTCCTTTCCTGTGAATTCTGAGCTTCACCCTAAAAATCTTTCTACTCAAAATCAGTCAGATTACAGGAGAAGCAAAGTACAGCAATGGAATCGTCTGAATCTGACATTGGATTGGCTGGTGGGACGACAGTTTTCTGTCCTTTTTAACAGTTTCTACTTGTACATATTAATAGCACTGTTAGCTTTGTAGTAACCCAATGTTTATAATATGTCAAAGATACATTTTATTACATGTACAGGTGAAGATTGTTGTCTTTTCCACTAGTAAGAAGCCAAAATATTTGTAGAAAAGCACCAAATTTAGCTTATAAGAAAGTGTTTGAAAAAAATGTTTATTAATTGGTTATTATTAAGTGGTAATGATAACAACAACATGAACAATAATAATAATAATAATAATAACAATAATGATAACAATAATGATAATAATAATAATAATAATAATAATAATAATAATAATAATAATAATAATAATAATAATAAAACAAAAACAATATCTATAAAAATAATAATAATAAAAATTAGCTTATAAGAAAGTTATTGAAAAAATTGTTTATTAATTGTTTATTGTTAAGTGGTAATGATAACGACAACAACGATAATAATAATAATAATAATAATAATAATAATAATTCCCAATACCACTACTTCCCTTGTCCCATCCCTGCAGATCATTCATTTGCTATGGTTGGATCCTACATGACATATTCCTAGCAATTTTACATCTATAACATTTATATCAGGAGCGTGATTACATCACACCTATATGATTTATATCTGTAGGGTATTGATGTCAAACTCATAAAATATACATCTGTAGCACTGTGATGTCTTATATTAACACTTTGAGGTTGATTTACTAAAGGCAAATAGGCTGTGCACTTTGCAAGGGCAGTTGCTCCAGAGCTTAGTAAAAAAGGTAAAGTTTCACTTTACAATGAATACCCAATCACATGCAAGGAAAAAAAAAAAAAAATACAGCATTTTTGCTTGTGCATGATTGGATGGTGGAAGTCCTCAGAGCTCCTCATTTACTAATCTACTTTATCTCTAAAGTAGTGATGTCACACCTATACACATACAACTATACACTTTATATCAGTAGAACAATGATGTCACATACAGTATACAAATAATATCTCTAGAGTAGTGATGTCATACATACACAATTTATAGCAGCAGAATAGCAGTAAAATAATGATGTCACATAAACAATGCTTATTAGTAGAGTAGTAATGTCACATAAGCAATGTTTATCAGTAGAGGTATGATGACACATATACAATTTATATCTGTAGAGTAGTGATGTCACACAAATACAATTTATATCTGTAGAGTAGTGATGTCACACATATACAATTTATATCTGTAGAGTAGTGATGTCAAAGATATACAATTTATATCTGTAGAGTAGTGATGTCAAATATATACAATGTATCTGTAGAGTGGTGATGTCACAGATATACAATTTATATCTGTAGAGTAGTGATGTCAAATATATACAATGTATCTGTAGAGTGGTGATGTCACAGATATACAATTTATATCTGTAGAGTAGTGATGTCACAGATATTCAATTTATATCTGTAGAGTAGTGATGTCACAGATATACAATTTATATCTGTAGAGTAGTGATGTCACAGATATACAATTTATATCTGTAGAGTAGTGATGTCACAGATATACAATTTATATCTGTAGAGTAGTGATGTCACACATATACAATTTATATCTGTAGAGTAGTGATGTCACACATATACAATTTATATCTGTAGAGTAGTGATGTCAAATATATACAATGTATCTGCAGAGTAGTGATGTCACGTATATAAAACAGTGCTGCAACTCTTGTAAAAGTTTCCCTTTCCTCTTCCTCCAGTTACATCACCGATACCATTCTAACGATCGATATTGAATCGTTCAATCTGTTGTCTGGTATTTTGCAGTCCACCGATCTGGAAATGGAAAATGTATTTTCCTCAGGAATCAGAAGAAGTGAAATCACTGACCATTCACAACTATCTCTTGTTACAATGTGACGGATCTTTTCTCTTATTCTTCTTCGTAAGATTTGACTTCAGCGAAGGACCGGGACGCCGCATGATCTGACCCAAAGTGCGCACAATGCAGAACATCGCCCGTCCTGATCCAACCACCACATGGCATTGTCTGCCGGTGAGTAATTAGCTTTTTTATGCCCCATGTCCGGGGTTATTCCGAGGTGCCAAAACAATGTCTGTTTCTATTTACCAGCCGCAGACTCCGGATTACTCAGCAGCCCATCTCCCCGCGTCCCCCCCCCCCCCCCCCATCGGACGCCCCAGCAATAAAAATCCGACGGACAATGTCCTTTCTTGAGTCAGAGAGGATGGAAGAGCCGTTGTGTCATAGCATCCCATGTCCAGGGGTGGTCCCGTGCTCCAAGTGGGTGTATAGGGCTCAACCCTATAAGGTAGAGGGTTGCCTGAGAGCAGGGAGTGACAACCACTGGGAATATATAAAGCCGGCTCCATTGCCTCGCATGGCCCATAAAATTCCCCACACCACTTTCACCGAGCGACTTCATCAATCTGTACACTTTACACAGCTGGATCCTGCCAAGGTCATCGGCCCCCGACGCCGTTCGGTGAGTATTCCAACGCACTTTTTTTTATTTCTTAAATATATCTGATTGATATCACCAGTATCTAAACCCAAAAAAAAAAAAAAATCATTATATAGTGAAGCTTACTACAAGATATGGTGGCTGCATTAGTTTTCTTTTTTTACACTTTTTTCCCCTTTATTTTCCCTTTATTACAATTGACACACTTCCTGTCCTAGGGTGACAACCGTACTGAGCAAGGCTGTCACCCTAGGACAGGGAGTGCACTAGGACTACATAACATTGGTGTAGGACTAGAAAACATCTTCTTCTTTTCTGCATAACAGGGTGGGAGGTGTTTTGTAGTCCATGGAGAGAGAAAAGAACAATGCAGAGCTGCTTTTTTTTTTTTTTGCACATTTTTTGAACAGATATAATAAAATACTTTCTATGGTATATTTTAGAAAATTAGAAAATTGAGTACTGTCCGTGATACTTTTTTTATTTGCACTAACATACAATTTTTCAGGACAAGCTTTCGGGGTATGTCCCCTTCTTCAAGGTCCAAGCAGTACTGATTCACACATTTGTAAGCAGAATGTAAAAGAAAAAAAAAGAGAGAAAAAAAAAAAAAAAAGGAGAAAAACAAACACATACACATACAGCTACAATCAAATCAAGTATGGTATATTTAAAAGACTAAAAGGGAACAAATAAGAGAAGTTCATTGTTATGCCCGGTACACGCAATCAGAAAATCGTACGAAAAATACAGATTTTGGAGCAATCGTACGATAATCTGATTGTTAGTACGAAGCTTTTTGAGATCCAATCATGACAGTTATTATATATTATTATTTATATTATTATATTATTATATATTTTATTGCATATTATTATATATATATATATATATATATATATATATAATATATTATTTATTTTATATTCTATTATTTGATCAGACAGGCACAAAAAAATGTTTTTCGTACGATGCGATATCTTTTCAAGATCTGATCATGACAGTTATTTTATTATTACTTCTTTTATTATATTATTATATATATATTATATTGTATATTATAATATATATATTATATTATTTATGTTATATGATATTATTTGATAAGACATGCACAAAAAATGTTTCTCGTACGATGCCATATCGTACGATTTTCGTACGATAATCTGATCATTAGTACAGAGCTTTTCAAGATCCGATCATGACAGTTATTATATTATTATTTATTTTATTATATTATATATATATATATATTATATTGTATATTATAATATATATATAGATATTATATATTATTTATTTTATATTATATTATTTGATCAGACAGGCACAAAAAATGTTTTCGTACGATGCCATATCGTACAATTTTTGTTTATTTATTTTATTATATATATATATATATATATATATATATATATATATATATATATATATATATATATATATATATATATATATATATATATATAATTTATTTTATATTATATTATTTGATCAGACAGGCACAAAAAATGTTTTTCGTACGACGCCAGTTATTATATTATTATTTATTTTATTATATTATTGTATATATATTATATTGTATATTATAATATATATATATATATTATATATATATTATATTATTTATATTATATTATATTATTTGATAGGACATGCACAAACAGTTTTTTCGTACGATTTTCGTTTAATCGGTACAGCTGTCGTTCAAAAATTCAATACAAATGCATTACAACACATGACATCACTTCCGAATTTTTATTCCGTGGTACGAGAATTTTCGTGACTTTAGTCGACTCATCAGATTCAATCTGAGATTAGCATGCAAAAAAAACCAAAAACGGACGATCGTCCGATAATCTCATCGTGTGTACCGGGCATTAGGGTTTGCATACCCTTTAAGTGCAGGTGTATGTGGAAATAAAACGTAGTCCTGGCTCGCATCTGTGTGTAGCTTTGATGACACGCTACTTCAGCGCAACCGCCGATTCCATTGAGGCTTAGAGTCTGAAATTATTTAGAATCAAACTGTTTGGGGAACACATTTTTTTTTAAAGTTTTTGGGGGGTTTTTTTGTTTAAGATTTTATTTTCATTTTTTTTTTTTGTACACAAAATAAAATAAAAATAAAAATAAAACTACGAAATCAAAAACACAAATATTCATAACATCACTAAAACATATAGAAAGCCCCCCCCAAAAAAGAAAGGGGGGTGGGCAATTTTAACCCAACCCTTTTCCTACTCCTTCCATTATCAAATTGGAACACAGTCCTTTTATCCTATAAATACAAACTATTTTCTTCCCATACGTCTTAAGTTTTTATTTGATCTGAAACATTTTTACTCTGTTTTATAAATAAAATACAGAAACAAAATTTGAATACTGCAATAAAGCAAATAAAAATGTAGGAACTATAACAGTACAAAGTACAGAAAAAAAAGGGTACAGTCATGACTAGATATAATATACATATAAACATCTTATATGTCAAATGTAGTAAATATAATGTAATAACATGTAATGCAATGGCGTAATACATTAAAATGTAATAAATAATAATGTAATAAAATGTAATGCAATAATGTAATAAATAAAAATGTAATAAATAATAATGTAATAAATAAATAATGAGAAAGGAAAGCTAAAAGTTTTTAAAGTTGCTTATCCCAGCATTGGGGCAGATTTACTAAAGTTTGTTGTTCACCTTAAAAGTGGGTATTCACTAAAGCTCGCTATACACTTGGAGAATTTCGAAACCAGTTGTTTTAGAAAATTCGTTTGATTTTATGATGGTTAGTGAAGTCAAACCAACAATCATTTTCAAGTAAAATCGAAGGATCGAAATCTTTTTTATTTAAATTTTTTTTTCAATAAAGATTTTTATTGGCGAAACTCAAATGTAACAAAATTATAAGACGAAACTAATGCCAAAATTTGAACATAGGTATATATGACATTTAGCACAATTATTACCTTATACAAGGAAGCTATATACGGCACGACATTTTTTTTTTCTTTTTTCTTACCTGATCGAACGAAAATTCTAAGGCCCCCTTTCACACAGCCGTTTCCTTTGTCGATTTTTCATCCGATTTTCTAAGAAAAAAAGTAACCGAAAGGATGAAGAAAACGTAACGCCTGTGTGAAAGCGGCCCGACTCTGAAAGGGATTCTTGTTCACCGCCGTCCATCCCGAAATCGAATGTTAAAATTCGCCAAACTGTCAGGGCAATCAAAAGGAAAACTTTTCAGCATCATATGAAATTTGTGTGGTCACTGATGTTATTATCGAATACTCTGAAGAATGATCTTCATGCAAACGTTCCCATGAAAATCTAACAGTGTATGGCCAGCTGTAGCCTAGTAAGTAAGTTAAGCTCAATCATGTGCAAGGGGGAAAAAACGACTTACACAATGGGATGACTGAGATGATCACAGCTCCTCCCTTTTTCACTAACCCAAGTGAACAGACTCAACCACTTAGATAAGTTCACCCCAGTTTGACATCATTTCAGTAGACCTTGAAAATTGCATGGTAGGTGTTACCTGTCTGCGAACACCAAGGCTGGGTTCACACCAATGCGAATTGTTTGCGGGAACCTCTCTATTGAGCCAGTTCACATATCTCCGCTGCGGTGCGAATTTTGGTCCGTTTCAGGTCCGAATTCAGCCAAAAATTTGGGCTGAAATCTGACCTGAAGCGGTGAACCAGGACGCAGCGGACCCCCTGCTGTGAGCCGCATGCGGTGATGGTATGAACCCAGCCTAAAGCCGGCCATAGACAGAGGGATTTTCTTTCCTGCAACCATGGGTCCTCTTATATTGGATTATCCATGAGATCCCCCTATATCAGAGTCCCCATGAGATCCCCCTTAAATCAAGTCCCCATAAGATCTCTCAAATCAAAGCCCCTATCAGAGCCCCCTTATATCAGAGTTCCCCTTATATCACAATCCCCATCAGATCCTCCTTATATCAAAGCCCCCCATCAGATCCCCCTTACCTCAGGGTCTCCATCAGAGTCCCCTTATCTTGGATTATCCATTAGATACTCCTTAAATCAGAGTTCCCCTTACATCACAGTCCCCATCAGATCCCCCTTATATCAGAGTTCCCCTTACATCACAGTCCCCATCAGATCCTCCTTATATCAAAGCCCCCCATCAGATCCCCCTTACATCGGGGTCTCCATCAGAGTACCCTTATATTGGATTATCCATTAGATACCCCTTAAATCAGAGTTCCCCTTACATCACAGTCCCCATCAGATCCCCCTTAAATCAGAGTTCCCCTTACATCACAGTCCCCATCAGATCCCCCTTAAATCAGAGTTCCCCTTACATCACAATCCCCATCAGATCCCCCTTATATCAAAGCTCCCCATCAGATCCCACTTAGATCAGTGTCTCCATCAGAGTCCCCTTATCTTGGATTATCCATTAGATCTCCCTTAAATCAGAGTTCCCCTTACATCACAGTCCCCATCAGATCCCCCTTATATCAGAGTTCCCCTTACATCACAGTCCCCATCAGATCCCCCTTATATCAAAGCCCCCACATCAACTCCCCCTTACATCGGGGTCTCCATCAGAGTACCCTTATATTGGATTATCCATCAGATCCCCTTTAAATGAGAGTCCCCATAAGATCCCTCTTATATCAAAGCCCCCATCAGGGCCCCCTTATATCAGAGTCCCCATTAAATTCCCCCTTACATTGGATTCCCCCTTACACTAGAGTTCCCAACAGAGTCCCCTCATATAAGAATCCACATCAGAGCTTCCTTATATCAGATAGAGATGGGACAAACCCCCCCCCCAGTTCAGTTTGCGCCAGAACTCTCAAACGTTGCAAAAGTTTGCATTCGAACCGCATTGAAGTCTATTGGACCCGAATTAGAAAAATCAAAAGTCCCAATTTTTAAGGCTTATATGTAAGTTACTGGCCTTTAAAAAGGGTATGGGGGTCCGGGTACTGCCCTGGGGGACATGTATCAATGCAACATTTTTTTTAAAAAAAGGTAGTTTTTAAAGGAGCAGTGATTTTAATGATGCTTAAAGTGAAAAAGAACAATGAAAAATTCCTTGAAATATAGCGCTTGGGGGGTCCCCTTAGTCTGCCTGTAAAGTGGCGCCTCTGTACTGCGTATAGAACCTGCTGCAGCAAAACTGTCATTTATAAAGAAAAAAAATATAATTTAAATTGCTGGCAATACAATCCCATTGCTGGCAATACAAAAATGTAAATAAAATGTTTTCACTTTTTTATATTGCCAGCGGGGAAGCCCATTGACAGTTGATGACCTCATATGTTGTTAGGGACGCAGCAGCTGGCCTCCTTAACAACCAGCTATTCACTGTGCCCTGATTGGGCAAAGCTCTATCAGAGTCTTCTTATATTGGATTATCGATCAGATCCCTCTATACCAGATTCCTCATTGGATCCCCCTTATATCAGAGCCCCCATGTTAGTCTCCCTATATTAGAGTCCACTTTAAAGTCCCCCTTACATTGGATTCCCTCTTACAACAGAGTTTCCATCAGAGCCCCCTTATATCAAAGTCCTCATCAGAGTCCCCTTATATCACAGTCCTCATCAGATCCCTCTTATATCACAGTCCTCATCAGATCCCTCTTATATCACAGTCCCCATCAGAGTCCCCTTATATCACAGTCCTCATCAGAGTCCCCTTATATCATAGTCCTCATCAGATCCCCCTTATATCACAGTCCTCATCAGAGTCCCCTTATATCACAGTCCTCATCAGTGTCCCCTTATATCACAGTCCCCATCAGAGTCCCCTTATATCACAGTCCTCATCAGAGTCCCCTTATATCACAGTCCTCATCAGAGTCCCCTTATATCACAGTCCTCATCAGAGTCCCCTTATATCACAGTCCTCATCAGAGTCCCCTTATATCACAGTCCTCATCAGAGTCCCCTTATATCACAGTCCCCAACACAGTCCCCTTTTATCACAGTCTCCATCAGAGTCCCCTTATATCATAGTCCTCATCAGATCCCCCTTATATCACAGTCCTCATCAGAGTCCCCTTATATCACAGTCCTCATCAGAGTCCCCTTATATCACAGTCCTCATCAGAGTCCCCTTATATCACAGTCCCCAACACAGTCCCCTTTTATCACAGTCTCCATCAGAGTCCCCTTATATCACAGTCCCCATCAGAGTCCCCTTATATCACAGTCCTCATCAGAGCAGCCTTATATAACAGTCCCCATCAGAGTCCCCTTATATCACAGTCCCCATTACAGTCCCCTTATATCACAATGCCCATCAGAGCCCCCTTATATCACAGTCCCCATCAGATCCCCCTTATATCACAGTGCTCATCAGAGTCCCTTTATATCACAGTCCCCATCAGAGTCCCTTTATATCACAGTCTTCATCAGAGTCCCTTTATATCACAGTCCCCATCAGAGTTCCCTTATATCACAGTCCCCATCGGAGTCCCCTTATATCACAGTCCCCATCAGAGTCCCTTTATATCACAGTCTTCATCAGAGTCCCTTTATATCACAGTCCCCATCAGAGTTCCCTTATATCACAGTCCCCATCGGAGTCCCCTTATATCACAGTCCCCATCAGAGTCCCATTTTATCACAGTCTCCATCAGAGTCCCCTTATATCACAGTCCCCATCAGAGTCCCCTTATATCACAATCCCCATCAGAGTCCCCTTATATCACAATCCCCATCAGAGCCCCCTTATATCACAGTCCCCATTACAGTCCCCTTATATCACAGTGCCCATCAGATCCCCCTTATATCACAGTCTCCTTATATAACAGTCCTCATAAGAGCCGCCTTTTATCACAGTGGCCATCAGAGTCCCCATCAGATGCCCCTTATATCACAGTCTCTATCACAGTCCCCTTATATCACAGTCCTCATCAGTGTCCCCTTATATCACAGTCTCTATCACAGTCCCCTTATATCACAGTCCCCATCAGATGCCCCTTATATAGTTTTTTTTTTCTCTATTTTTTTTTTTACATATTGTCACCAGCGCAGTACAGCGTCACCATATATCTGGTGTAGTGGTGGATACTGACTGGTAACAGTATGTAACAAAAAAATACAACAAAATTATTTTAATCATTTTCTTTTCTTTTTTATTACAATTTTTTAACATTTGATTTGTTTTTATTTTTTTTACACACTGCGACCAGAGCGATAGGTTGTTACCATAGTAACACTGTACTACTCTGGGCAAGTGCTCAGGATTTTTATTTTTATTTTTTTACACATTATGGTTGCTTATACCAGTGAATTTCACTGCTATAAGCAACTGAACGAAATGGATTAAATCAGGGGCCTGGGAAAAATCTTTCAATGGGCCGGATCTGGCCTGCAGGCCGTAGTTTGGAGACCGATGAAAAGGAATGCAGCGCTCTCACCAAGGGAGTCTCCTGAGTATAGAAGTAGAGTCCATGATAGGGTACTAAGGCTGTTGTGTCCTCCAGACAACACTTAGGCCACTTTCACACTGAGGCGCTTCACAGGCACTATAGCATGAAAAATAGCGCCTGTAAAAAGCCTCTCCTCTCACTCCAGTGTGAAAGACCGAGTGCTTTCACACTGGAGTGCTGCACTGGCAGGACACCAATAAAAGTCCTGCAAGCCGCATCTTTATACACTGCTCCTAAAGCGCCCCTGCCCATTGAAATCAATGGGCAGCGCCGCCGAACTGCCAGCATGGCGCCGCTGCAGCTGCGATTTGTGGGCAGTTTTAACCCTTTTTCGGCCGCTAGCATGGGCTAAAAGCGCCCCACTAGTGGCCGAAAACCTCCGCAAAAACGACGGTAAAACGCCACTTTACCACCAACGCCCCCAACGCCCTAGTGTGAAAGTAGCCTTAGGCACCAGTCAAAATAGGAAAAGCCGGAAACTCCATGTCCATATCCAAATGTAAACATTTATTGGTACATGTAAAGAGATCCAAGGGCTGGCACGTTTTGGCACACCGCCTTGGTCACAGCTGTGACCAAGGCGGTGTGCCGAAATGCGTCAGCCCTTGTATCTTTTTACATGTACCAATAAATATTTACATTTGGATATGGACATGGAGTTTCCGGCTTTTCCTAATATGTAGTTTGGAGACCGCTGAAGTAGTGGATGTATACAGATTATTTGGGGGAATAAGGACATAGTTTAGTGTCACTTTAAATCTGAATGTACAGTATCTCACAAAAGTAAGTACACCCCTCACATTTTGGTAAATATTTTATTATATCTTTTCATGTGACAACACTGAAGAAATGACACTTTGCTACAATGTAAAGTAGTGAGTGTACAGCTTGTATAACAGTGTAAATTTGCTGTCCCCTCAAAAAAACTCAACACACAGCCATTAATGTCTAAACCGCTGGCAACAAAAGCGAGTACACCCCTAAGTGAAAATGTTCAAATTGGGCCCAATTAGTCATTTTTCTTCCCCGGTGTCATGTGACTCGTCAGTGTTACAAGGTCTCAGGTGTGAATGCGGAGCAGGTGTGTTAAATTTGGTGTTATCGCTCTCACTCTCTCATACTTGTCACTGGAAGTTCAACATGGCATCCCAAGGCAAAGAACTCTTTGAGGATCTGAAAAAAAGAATTGTTGCTCTACATAAAGATGGCCTAGGCTATAAGAAGATTGCCAAGACCCTGAAACTGAGCTGCAGCACGGTGGCCAAGACCATACAGCGGTATAACAGGACAGGTTCCACTCAGAACAGGCCCCGCCATGGTCCACCAATGAAGTTGAGTGCGCGTGCTCAGCGTCATATCCAGAGGTTGTCTTTGGGAAATAGACGTATGAGTGCTGCCAGCATTGCTGCAGAGGTTGAGGGGGGGGGGGGGTCAGCCTGTCAGTGCTCAGACCATACGCCGCACACTGCATCAAATTGGTCTTCATGGTTGTCGTCCCAGAAGGAAGCCTCTTCTAAAGATGATGCACAAGAAAGCCTGCAAACAGTTTGCTGAAGACAAGCAGACTAAGGACATGGATTACTGGAACCATGTCCTGTGGTCTGATGAGACCAAGATAAACTTATTTGGTTCAGATGGTGTCAAGCGTGTGTGGCGGCAACCAGGTGAGGAGTACAAAGACAAGTGTGTCTTGCCTACAGTCAAACATGGTGGTGGGAGTGTCATGGTCTGGGGCTGCATGAGTGCTGCCGGCACAGGGGAGCTACAGATCATTGAGGGAACCATGAATGCCAACATGTACTGTGACATACTGAAGCAGAGCATGACCCCCTTCCTTCAGAGACTGGGCCGCAGGGCAGTATTCCAACATGGTAATGACCCCAAACACACCTCCAAGACGACCACTGCCTTGCTAAAGAAGCTGAGGGTAAAGGTGATGGACTGGCCAAGCATGTCTCCAGACCTAAACCCTATTGATCATCTGTGGGACATCCTCAAACGGAAGGTGGAGGAGCGCAAGGTCTCTAACATCCACCAGCTCCATGATGTCATACATGGAGGAGGGGAAGAGGACTCCAGTGGCAACCTGTGAAGCTCTGGTGAACTCCATGCCCAAGAGGGTTAAGGCAGTGCTGGAAAATAATGGTGGGCACACAAAATATTGACACTTTGGGCCCAATTTGGACATTTTCACTTAGGGGTGTACTGACTTTTGTTGCCAGCGGTTTAGACATTAATGGCTGTGTGTTGAGTTATTTTGAGGGGACAGAAAATTTACACTGTTATACAAGCTGTACACTCACTACTTTACATTGTAGCAAAGTGTCATTTCTTCAGTGTTGTCACATGAAAAGATAGAAGAAAATATTTACAAAAATGTGAGGGGTGTACTCATTTTTGTGAGATACTGTATATAATGAAGATTTAGTGAAGAGTTGGGGATGGCAGCGGGTTAACTGTACCAATCCGGAGTGACAACATCCTCCGTCATGTGGTTGTAGAAGCATTACGTGTCTTCTGTGGCTCACGGGGGTGGATGGTGCTGGCCAGCAGACATAAATCAGGGAGTTCTGATGGATGGCAAAGAGATGAAGTAAAGAATCACCAATGGACCTCTCTCTGCCACATCCTCCCAAGGCATCGACTTACATATACAACACGAAGGCTACAAGGTTATATAGGAATAGACGGACACACGCTCCACGTGTTCCAAGTTTAGTCCTGAAGGGCCATTTATAGATGCAAACACATTCACGCTGATCCTATGTGATACAATGCGTTACAATGTAACAATGTCCAGGGATATATATGGAAAAACCTCTGGAATGGGAGATTAATTTTTACTACATCTGGCACAGAAAATATTTTTCTTAGAAGCCAATATGGCAGCACTGATGACCTCATTAAGGTATTTTGAGCAAACCGTATAACCGTATTGGTATGGAATTATGATCTGCGTTTAACCACTTCAGTACCGAGCACCTTCACCCCACCTTCCTGCCCAGGCCAATTTTCAGCGCTGTCACACTTTGAATGACAATTGTGCGGTCATGCAACACTGTACCCAAACAGTATGACATTTTTCTTCTTTCTTTTGGTGGTATTTTATCAGTGCTGGGCTTTTTATTTTTTGCTTAAAATAAAACAAAAAAAATTTGAAAAAAAAAACAAACAAGTTTTTCATTCGTTTTTTGTTATAAAATTGTATTATAATAACAGTGTATATTATTTAGTCTATAGGAATGTTAGTCCACAAACTATAAACTACAAAGTATAAAATGATGTACTGATCTAATCTCTAATCTAATTTCTTGGGGCCTGAAAACACCCCCCTAAATGACCCCTTTTTGGAAAGTAGACAGTCTAAGGTATTTATTAGGAGGCATGGCGAGTTTATTGAAGATGTAATTTTTTGTCACAATTTTTTGGAAAATGGAGAAATAAAAAAAAAAAAACAGTGCAGTACAGCGTCACCATATAATTGGTGTGGCGATGATCATGGACACTGACTGGTAATAGTATGTAAAAAAAACAAAAAAACAAAACAAAATTATTTTAAACATTTTTTTTTCTTTTTTATTAAATTTTTTATTATTATTATTTTTTTTTTTTACTATTTTTTTTCCTACACACTTCAACCAGAGCAATACATTGTTACCATAGTAACACTGTACACTGTACTACTCTGGGAAAGTGCTCGGGATTTTTAAATTTCTTTTTTTTACACATTACGATTGCTTATACCAGTGAATTTCACTGCTATAAACAACTGAATGAAATGGATTCATAAATGTTTACTATTGTGGTTAGCTGTGATTGGCCACAGCTAATATATATTGTACAGATGGGCTTTGATTGGCTCTGTCTGTACTATGTGATCACTGTGACCAATCACTAATATCAACACAATAGTACACAACGACTGGCATGAATCAAAGCCATTCATTGTGTACAATTTTCATGTGATCGGCTGTGATTGGTCACAGTGATCACACGGTACCAGCACGGTACGGTGGACACAGCAGGTGACAGATCACACTGCAGGCGTGTTCCAGGAGGACGTTATATGACCTCCACAAGGAACCACGAATGTCACGCTCGGCCGTCATTTGACTATAGGCTGGATGGGAACTGGTTAAAGGGGTCTATTATTTTTTTAAACAGCTTAAAGTTGAAGGTGAACCTCCTGCCGCCCGCCCACGTAACGTATGTGCGGCAGCAAAGAAGGTGGGCTTTAACTCCCCTATGCTGCACATATGTGTCCATGGACGGCTGAGGCTCTGTACTGAAAGTGTGCTCATTGCGTGCTGCTAGCACAGTGACAGAGCTGTCATAGACAGCTCCTGGTCTCTAGTAATGATAGAATAAATAAAGAACAAAAAGACTAAATTTATTAAATAAGGCAATTATATTGTTATGATACACAGTGCTTTAGCAAACTAAATGTTTTTTTAACCTCTTACCGCCTGGCCTATTGCAATATGACGTCCTCCAAGGATCGCGGAGCCAGCCGATGACAGATCACCGTACCGATCCGCTGCTGGTACCATGTGATCCCTGTGGCCAATCACAGCAGATCACATGACAGTTGTACACAATGAAAGGATTTGATTCATGCCTTTCATTGTGTACTATTGTGATGAGCTCTGAGATTGGTCACAGTGATCACATGGTACAGAGAGGGTCAAATCACAGCTAATCTCAATAGTAACAGTGAATGGTTTTCATTCAGAAAAAATGGATGCTTATACAGTAACTGTAAAATCCACAGTTATAAACAATCGTAGTGAAAAAAATAAAATCCTGATCACCTCCCCAGAGTAGTACAGTGTTACTATGGTAACACTGTATTGCTCTGGTCACTGTATATAATAAAAAAAAAGAAAAATAAAGAAATAAAATGTAATAAAAAATGTACATTTTTTTAAAGAATTGTGAAGAAAACATTTTTTTTTAATTTCTTTATTTTTCCAAAAATTGTGACGCAAATTGCATTTTCAAAAAAATCACCATGCCTCTTACTAAATACCTTGGACTGTCTACTTTCCAAAAAGGGGTCATTTGGGGGGTATTTGTACTGTCCTGGCATTTCAAGAAATGAGAGAGGCTGCCGGTACATCAAGATTGATTTTCATATACGTATCCCATAGTTTGTGGACTCTATAACTTCCCTACAGACTAAATAATATACATTTTGGCCTTAATCTATGAAGAAAGATTATTTATTTGCAAAATAAATTAAACAGAAATAAAGACATTTTTAGTCTATTTTAATTTATTTAGCAAAAAAATAAAAAATAAAATAAAAAACTAGTGATGATTAACCGCTTGCCGACCAGCCGCAGCCATTATACTGCGGCAGGTTGGTGCAGCTGCACGAATCGCCGTAGGTGTACGTCAGGCACTTTAAGAGTGATATGGAGCGCGCACGACGCCAGAGCCAATGCGCATGGCCGGCGGTTCGCGATGTCCGCCGGCCACACGCGATCTATTCACAGAACGCGGGATCTGTGTATGTAAAAAAACAGATCCCCGTTCTGACAGGGGAGTAGAGAGAGATCTGCTGTTCCTAGTGATCATGAACAGCGATCTCTCTCCTCCTCCCGCCAGTTCCCCCCCCCCACAGTTAGAAACACCTCCCTAGGGAACACTTAACCCCTTGATCGCCCCCCAGTGTTAACCCCTTCCCCGCCAGTGTCATTTATACAGTAATCAGTGGCTATTTTCAGCTCTGATCACTGTAATAATGTCACTGGTCCCAAAACAGTGTCAAAAGTGTCCGATCTGTCCGCCGCAATGTTGCAGTCCGCACTAAAAATCGCAGATCGCCGCCATTACTAGCACAGTTTCCGGTTCTCTGAGGGGAGAAGAGACAGATCGTCGGTTCATACAGAGTATGAACAGCGATCTGTCATCTCCCCTACACAGTCCCCTCCCCCCTTCAGTTAGAATCACCTCCCAGGGAACACAGTTAACCCCTTGATCGCCCTCTAGTGCTAACCCCTTCCCTGCCAGTGACATTTTAACAGTAATCAATGCATTTTTATAGCACTGATTGCTGTATAAATGCCAATGGTGTCAAAAGTGTCCGATGTGCCCGCCATAATGTCAAAGTCCTGATAAAAATCGCAAATCGCCACCATTACTAGTAAAAAAAAAATAAAACATTAATAATAAAAATGCCATAAATCTATCCCCTCTTTTGTAGACGCTATAACTTTTGCGCAAACCAATCAATATACGCTTATTGCGATTTTTTTTAACCAAAAATATGTAGAAGAATACATATTGGCCTAATTCTTTTTTTTGTGGATATTTATTATAGCAAAAAGTAAAAAATATTGTTTTTTTTTTTCAAAATTGTCGCTCTTTTTTTGTTTATAGCGCAAAAAATAAAAACCGCAGAGGTGATCAAATACCACCAAAAGAAAGCTCTATTTGTGGGAAAAAAAGGACATACATTTTGTTTGGGTACAACGTCGCACGACCGCGCAATTGTCAGTTAAAGCGACGCAGGCCATATTGCAAAATATGGCCTGGTCATTGAGGGGGGCAAATCCTTCCGGTCCTTAAGTGGTTAAATACCACCAAAAGAAAGCTCTATTTGTATGAAAAAAAAAATTATAAAAATGTCATTTGGGTACAATGTTGCATGACCGTGCAATTGTCATTCAAAGTGTGAGAGCGCTGAAAGCTACAAAATTGGCCTGGGCAGGAAGGGGGTGGAAGTGTCCGGTATTGAAGGGATTAATTTACATCTACTTCAAAGACACAATGAAAAATGATAGTATCCACTCTTCCGTTCACTATAATGATGTTTGCGCTTTATTGGTTGTTTTTTTTTATTAGTGAGATTCTAAAAAAATCTGAATAAAAAAAAAAAAAATTTGGAGAAAAACACACCTGACCGAGTCATGTGGGCGTATAAAAAAAAAAAAGAATCTACGATGTATAAATAAACCGCATTGCTGGCGGTGGTGAATTGCGGTCACGACTGGGATTCTGTCTATTAAATTTTATACGTTGTCAGTCATTCCAGGTTTTATGAGGCGCATTATTTCATGATGTCATGCTTGTCTTGCAGCCGCCATGCATTTCATCACAGACATCACCAAACTTGGACTGATTCTTTGCGGCGTGTCCCTGTTCTCCGGATACGAAGGAAAGCCTGTGACGTGAGTACCGCCATTTATATTTGAAGGGGAACTCTGCTAAGGCTCTTTCCATGTAAACTTAGCATGAATGCAAAAGAATTCCTGTAATACATATATCCCTTCCTACACATGTCCCTTCCTGTAACACACACCTAACATTTAGTCCTCATGGACTTTAACACTCACATGTACGTGTTGAATTTTAAAAACTGTTAGGACCTGGGTGTGGCTACTCCTCTGACTCCTCAGCTTGCCAGTTGTTGGGACCAGCTCAGATACGATATGGCTCCCGCTGACTCTCAATGGTCTTAGACACGTGCCTACTGGGCACTTTTAGCACCCTACCTGCCCAGGCCAATTTTCAGCTTTCAGCGCTGTGGTATTTTGAATGACAATTGTGCGGTCATGCGACACTGTACCCATATGACATTTTTATCATTTTTTTAGATAGATAGAGCTTTCTTTTGGTGGTATTTAATCACCACTGGGTTTTTTTTTTTCTTGTTAAACAAACAAAAAAGAACAAACATTTTGAAAAAAAAAAAAATTTTAAGTTTCTGTTAGAAAATTTAGCAAATAAGTAATCTTTCTCCTTCACTGATGCCACTGATGAGGCTGCACTGATGGGCACTGATGAGGCAGCATTGATGGGCACTGATAAGCTGCACTGATGAGCCTGCACTGATAAGATGGCACTGATGGACACTGATAGGCAGCACTGATGGGCACTGATGAGATGGCATCAATGGGCACTGATAAGCTGCACTGCTGGGCACTGATGATGAGGCTGCACTGATAAAGGGGCACCGATGGGCACTGAT
Source organism: Aquarana catesbeiana (assembly GCF_042186555.1). NCBI lineage: Eukaryota > Metazoa > Chordata > Amphibia > Anura > Ranidae > Aquarana > Aquarana catesbeiana. Next base: position 21,437,170 of record NC_133334.1, read on the forward strand.
ATGCTGCACTGATAGACACTGATAGGCTGCACTGATGGGCACTGATAGGCAGCATTAATGGGCACTGATGAGGCTGCACTGATGGCACTGATGAGGCAGCACTGATGGGCACTGATGAGACAGCATCAATGGACACAGATAAGCTGCACTGCTGGGCACTGATGATGAGGCTGCACTGATAAAGGGGCACTGATATGCTGCACTGATATGCTGCACCGATGGACACTGATAGGCTGCATTGATGGGCACTGATGAGGCTGGAATGATGAGGCAGCATCGATGGGCACTGATAAGCTGCACTGATAAGCACTGATAAGCTGCACTGATGGGCACTGATGATGAGGCTGCACTGATAAAGGGGCACTGATATGCTGCACCGATGGACACTGATAGGCTGCATTGATGGGCACTCATGGCACTGATGAGGCTGGAATGATGAGGCAGCATCGATGGGCACTGATAAGCTGCACTGATGGGCACTGATGAAGAGGCACTGATGAGACTGCACTGATAAAGTGGCACTGATGGGCACTTATAAGGCTGCACTGATGGGCACTGATCATCAGGGCACTGATGATCAGTGCCCTGATGATCAGTGCCCTGATGATCAGTGTAAATATCTGCTATCACAGAAAAGCCGGTTATCAGTTTTCCTTCTCTCACACAGTGACAGTGCTGAGGAAAGTAAAGGCCGATAACTGACATTTGTTTACATGTGATCAGCTATGGTTGGACACAGCTGATCACATGGTCAAGAGCCAGTGTCATTGGCTCTTTACCCTGATCGGTGATGCGCCGTGTCCGAGGGACACGGCTCACCACCGATTGTCATGCTGCCCGCTCCCGGGGGGCACACACGAGTGACATCATATGACGTCTACCCAGAGGGAGGAGCATTCCGTCCAGCCTATAATAGATTGACGGGAACAGGAACTGGTAAAGAGCAAGGTAACACATTTACTTGATAGCCCCTTTGGTTGAGTTTTATTCTCTATGTGCTCCCAAACCACCCATTGACAACTCAAGGGTTTACCAAATTACTGCCAACCATCATGGTTGTAGCGCCCTCTCAGATAGACTGCTAGTAAGGGAAGACAAATTTAGCCCTGTGACTCTTCTGTAATCAGCAGAGCAGCATGTGATTGCTTTTGTTAACCTTTGTTAGGACAGACCATGTTCAATTATAGCTTACAACTGATAATGAGATCTACCAGCACAGTACAGTTCAGAGTTAATTATAATAAGCATAACTCCCCAGCCCCCTCCTTAACCCCTTTATAAATGTGCAACACATATGTGCAGCAGCAAAAGGGTGGGCTTTAACACCCACATGCCGCTAATATGCACTGCTGGGCAGCCAATGTTTATGTGCTGATAGAACACTCGCTGTGCACAAAGACTGAGCTGTCAAAGACAAATCTTGGACAGGACTAAAGATCGGTAGCCGGACGGACAGGCTTCTGATCATGTGACCACTGGGGTTGATTTACTAAAACTACTAAAACTAGCGAGTGCAAAATCTGGTGCAGTTGTGCATGGCAGCCAATCAGCTTTTAACTTCAGCTTGTTCAATTAAGCTTTGAAAATATAAACCTGGAAGCTGATTGGTTACTATGCACATCTGCACCAGATTTTGCACGCTCCAGTTTTAGTAAATCACAGTGACAGTATTCACATGATTACTGATCCTTCCTGCCCCATGGGCATTCAGAACTGTTTAAAGGGATGCTGGGACAGGTGGGAAGGGGCAAATATTTATAGGATTTTAAGCAAGTAAAAAGGTAAGTAAACTATGTGAATGGGAACATGTAAAAAAAATTAAAAAAGCAGGTGTTATCCCAATTTTGCAGCAAAACTGGAAATATACTTTAACGTTCTTTCTTTCTTTTTATTTTTTTTTTAAGTTTTGTTTAGGTTCTTTTTTTTTTTTTAACAAAATTCTGCAAAATTAAAAAGAAAAATGCCTTTATTTTATTTGTAAATAACTTAGCAATGCTTTGTACCAGCATTTATTTGTAGTTTAGTGCCATTAGAAATGGGACAAATAATAAAATAAAATTGATCCATGTTAACACATTTATTAAAAAAAAAAAAATGGAGATCATAATCGAAAAAAAGTGCTTATTTTAGTTTTGTTACTTTTTATGTCTATAGATTGATTCACCAAAAGAAATCCTTGTTTGACCAGAAATTTATATACAGTATATTATATGATCTATAAAATTTTATATATATATATATATATATATAAAAATATATAAATATAAATATAAATATATATATATATATATATATATATATATATATATATATATATATATATATATATATATATATATATTACTATTTATTTTTTATTTTTATATTACATTTTATAAAACTTAATAAAAAAAATAAATAAATAGAATAAATAAATAGAATATATATATATATATATATATATATATATATATATATATATATATATATATATATATATATATATATATATATATATATTTATATATATAAAATATAAAATTTTTTATAGATCATATAATATACTGTATATATAATTCTGGACAAACAAGGATTTCTTTATGGAAAAAAAACCCTCACACCCTCCACAAAGAAAGAAAAAAATACTATATATATATATATCGACTATACATATTTAAGAAAAAAAAATGAAAAAAAAAATATATATATATATATATATATATATATATATTTTTTTTTTTTTTTTTCATTTTTTTTTAATATGTATAGTCGATATATATATATATATATATATATATATATATATATATATATATATATATATATATATATATATATATATATATATATTATATATGTAGTATTTTTTTCTTTCTTTGTGGAGGATATGAGGGGTTTTCTGCAAGGGTGGTCCTGTATGTGATCTTGCCGACATCTGCACATCGAGAAAAATGATCAGATTACAAGTAAGAACTCGCAGGAAATGACCCCCAGACAGGTATTACATCCCCTGGGAGGATCAGACCTGCTAAGTGCAGCAGCAGACCTCCCGAAGCCCCATTCCTAAACCACACAGCACAGTGAATGTCTGACCCACTCATTATATTTACAGCCCGGTGTAAAGGTGCACCTTTCAGATCTTCATCTTTCTGATTTATTTAACAGGAGACAATCTGAGCTCCCTTGAAGTCTCACATATTTAAAATTTTTATTGTTTAACACAGGAGGGGGGGGGATGACTAAAAATAAAAAAGAAATTGCAGCCGGTGAGCCGGAGTTGCACTTTAAGTTGTGCCCAACCAGTGGCTTGGCATGCCTATGTTGTGTTCAGTTCTTTTTTGAATTTTGCTTGTTTGATTTTATAACTTATCTATTTGGTTGATCCCACCAACTGGTCACTGGTCAGATTCCTACCCATCTAACTCATCGTCATTCCATTGGCCTGGGTAGAGTATCTCCAGCCTGAACCCTTTTTTCCGTTTTGAATAGGGCAGGGAAATAATAGGACACCTTTGTGACCTATTTGAGGAGGAAGGGGATTCCATCACTTCCTGTCCTGATGACAACGCATAGCATCAAATATATTTTTTTTAGATAAGCGCAGCATAAGTAATGTGTCAGTGTAACACTTCTAGGTATTTGTTACCTCTCAGAGAGATCAAAGTACACCACCTGACAATGCCTTCATTATTATTATTATTATAAAATTAATAATAATAATAATAATTATTATTATACAGCATTTATGTAGCGCCAACAGTTTGCACAGCGCTTTACAACATGCAGGCAGACATTACAGTTACAATACAATTCAGTACAGGAGGAATGTGGAAAGTGGAAAGTGAATGTGAATGGGAGTGATTTAATAATTATCAATCAGCTGATGCTACTGCAGGGTTCTAACTTGGAAAGTGACATGGGGTCTGCATCCCTTTAGATGTGATTTCCCTTTGGGGGTATCTCACCAAAACAGAAAAGTTTGTTACAGGGGATGCCCAAAATCTGACCTGCATCTTAGTGCAGGCTTCAGGGAAAATCAGTGAGCCAATCACATAAGCAGTCGCATAAGCAGGGAATTACATTTCGGGGGGGGGGGCGTTCTGTACACCAGAGGTCTGTAAACTGTGGCCCGGAGGCCAGATGTGACCCCTATGCCTGCTTTTATCTGGCCCTTGGGGGACTATTTGCATCCACTGATACCAACAATGGGACATAATTCCCCCCACTGACCCAGAATTCCTCCCAATGACACCAAAGATGGGGCACAATTGCTCCCAATTACACCAAAGATGGGGCACAATTCCTCTCAATGACACCAACAATGGGACCCAATGACACAAATGATAGGGTACAATTCCTCCCACTGACACCAACAATGGGGCACAATTCCTCCCAATGACACCAAAGATGGGGCACAATTCCTCCCACTGACACCAAAGATGGGGCACAATTCCTCCCACTGACAACAAAGATGGGGCACAATTCCTCCCAATGACACCAACCATGTGGCCCAATGACACCAATAATGGGGCACAATTCCTCCCACTGACACCATTGATGGGACACTATTCCTCCCACACCAATAATGGGGCATTGTTTATTTCCACTGATGTCAGGACCTTTTCAACTCCCACTGGCCACAGTCTGCCCCCCCCCCCCCCCTTAAGTCTGAAGGACAGTAAACTGGCCCTTCATTTAGAAAGTTTGGAGACCCCCGCTGTACACCATATATGAACAGAAGGCCTCCAGGTTGCCAAATTGCATTTTACAGAAAAGCTCTTTGAAAAGGAAACATTATTTTTAATAGTGTTATATTACAATATGACTTGTGTCCCAGTTGTATATGATATTTTTTATTTATTTATTTGCAATATTATTTTTTTTTTTTTCACAAAAAGTGGAGTTACCCTTTAAGCAAAGTGTAATGGTTTTTTGTTTTTTTTAAAATAGTAAGTAAATATTTAAAAATAGTGACCGTGTTCAGTATATTCTGTTGTTACAGTTTATCCAGTTAATAGCATTTCAATAAAAAGTTTACTGTATTTTTTTTACAACGAGGGTAGTGAATGGTTTTGCGATTAGCGTCTCACGTCACTGGTTACATTTGAAGGAGATTCACCACCGGAGTAAAAAAGGGATTCCACTAAAAGTAGTAACTGAATCCTGATACCTCCCGGGGGGGTTCAAATTCTATCCATTCTCCACAGTCCGCTATGAATGCCCTATTACATGCACTATTGCATTTATCAATTCCTTTTGTTCCACCCGTGTCTGGCCTTCATGATGAGCAAAACAGACGCATTCCTGGAAAATTAGGTGTATGACATGTGATAGGACTGGCTTCTGTGCCCTGCAAACTTGCAATCTTTGGCTTACCAAACGATCCTGTGAAACAGTGCCCCTAGTGGATACATTACTGTACTACAAATGAAAAATTAGCAATTCCCTTTTTTATAGTAAAAGCGATCAGAGCGGCTATAGGGCAGCTGGATCACTTTTACAGGCGGTGGAATCACATGTATGACATGTGATAGGATTGGCTTCTGTGCCCTGCAAACTTGCAATCTTTGGCTTACCAAAGATCCTGTGCAACAGTGCCCCTAGTGGATACATTACTGTACTACAAATGAAAAATTTGAAAGTGATCCGAGCGGCTATAGGGCAGCTGGATCACTTTTACAGGCGGTGGAAGGGGGTCCACCCACTCTCGCCACCACCTTTCCTATGCTCTCCTATCCCTATCGGGGAGCCCGGTAAGGATGCAACCGACGGCATCGGCTTCCCTGAACACAGTGAGAGAAACTGACGTTGTTCCTTCCACTATGTGGCGCCAGGAACTGAAAGCAACGAGGATTTCATCATTTCTGGTTTTGGTTTGTCGTTTTCTAGCCGTTATCAGTTTGTGAAAGCATCTGATCAAATCGATCTCAGATTGATCTGATGCTTTGGAAGCCAGAGGAGAGATCTGGTGTCTAGTAGACCACAGATCTCTCCATAAAAAGGACCTGTCATGTCATAGTCCATTGATGTTGTCCATTCCTTGTGATAGCAATAAAGTTGATAAAAAAAGAGATACATCGAAAAACAAAAACAAAAAAAAAAAATAAATAAAATAATAGGAAAAAATTAAGGCTTCACCGACCCCTGTGATAACTCACAAAAGGTAAATTCACCCCTAGGTCGCACACACAGGGCTGCTATTAGAAACAACGGGGCCCCATACAGCTAACCCCTGACAGCCCCCCCCCCCCCAAATAAATACAGTTTACTATGTTTCAGTTACGAATGAACACACTGAGTGATCAGTACCGATCACTCACTGTGTTCATTAAGGAAAGGAAGGGGCTGGTAAATGCAACACATTCACTGCACCCTTCCCCCACTCTCCATCCTGAAGGATCCTATTGTGTGCTTGCAACTTCCAGCGGGAAGGAGAGGAGGAATGCAGGCAGCACTTCAGGGGTGGGGGGGTGGGGGGCACACGAGAGGGCTTGGGCAGCAGAGGGAGATGTATAGTGCACAAGGAGGGTGATGGTTGCAGCAAGTGGGCAATTACTGGAACCAATCCCCTTTATGGCTTTCTCTGCAGCAGCTAAAAGCTGGCAGGAGAGAGAGGAGAAGAAGCCGGATTTCAGCTGCTGCAGAGAGCACCATACAGGGGACTGGTTCCAGCAATTGCCCCCGCGGTACTGGTCACCCTTCTTGCCCACATTTGATTCACCCTGCTGCCTGGACCCCTCTGCTGGCCCGGTCCCCATACGGTGGGACCGGTGGTACCCCTTATTTACGGCCCTGCCCGCACGCATATGTAAACGGCGATCGCACCACACATGTGAGGTGTCACCGCAAATGTCACAGTGAGAGCAATAATTCTAAAGTCAGGCCCCCTGTGTTACTCTAAACTGGTAACCTGTAAAAGCTTTTAAAGCTTCACCCATTGATATTTTTTAAAGTGTTACTAAACCCACAACAGTAAAATCAGTCTGTATATGCAATAAAGCATGCTTGTTATACTCACTGTGGAACCTAAGGGTGTTAATCCTCCGCATTGTGTAAAAAGGCTGTTTGAAGCTGTCTTCTCTAATCCTCCCCTTCTTCCACAGTCCCCAATCCATCCCCATGAGAGTACAGAGCCTTAGGGGCACTCTGCACATGCCCAGTTTGGTGTGTATTGCTAGAGACTTTTTTTTTCTTGCAGGGTTGCATGTGATCAGCATAGGGCCAATCAGCACTGGCCAGACAGAGGGTCAGGGGTCCTGCAACCTCATAGGACAGTCAGAGGAGAATGAAAACTCCTCCTAAAAGCTTTATTGGGCATACCTAGGGTTGGATAACTACATGAAAAAAAACATAAAAAATAATACAACAATCAACCTATTTTTTTACATGTCAGGGCATGCACAATTTTAAAGCATGACATGTTTGGTATCTATTTACTCGGTGTAACGTCATCTTTTATATTTTGCCCCAAAAATTGAGTATTATATGGTTTTTGTGTTCACTAAAATTCATTAAAATTAATTTTCTTTCTCAAAAATTTGCGCAAATATCGTGCGACACAACAAATTGCAACACCCATCGTTTTATTCTCCAGGGTCCCTGCTTAAAAAAATATATAATGTTTGGGAATCAAAGTAATTTTTTGACAAAAAATTGCAGATTTTTACATGTATGTGAGAAATGTCAGAACTGGGCTGGATGGCGAGTGGTTAATAACACTTCCCCGTGTGTTTTCATTCAGGAGGCGAGCCATTAGCGAGATGCAGCTGATGCACAATTACGGAGATTTTCGGCACACCCTCCAACGCCAGGAGTGGCTCCAGATGAAGCTACAGAACCTGCACCCCGCATCGGTCAGCACCCCTCAGGAGTCCACCCCCAAAGTGGCCGAAACCAGGCCGCAGAAACCTCACAAGAAAGAGGGCAAGTCGGTGGAGAACAGGATCAGGCACGGCTCCCACCAGAACCCGCGGTCTGTGGGGAAGAAAGGGCACAGGCACAGCGCCAAACCCAACGTAGACAGTGTGTTCAAGCCAGATTTCCAGTGACCGAGCGATCGCTTAGAGGGGTCTCCAAACTACCGCCCTCCAGTTGTTCAGGAACTACAATTCCCATCATGCCTAGTCATGTCTGTGAATGTCAGAGTCTTACAATGCCTCATGGGACGTGTAGTTCCGCAACAGCTGGCGGACTGTAGTTTGGAGATCCTTTAGACGATCGGCAACATATAACGCAAAGCAATGCTTCTGTGAGCCGACTCTGAGCTCTGTGTCCTCATACAGACTCAGTATATGCTGTAGATGTATATAGAGGTAGATAGCTCATCAGAAGATGTATATTCAAAAACAGCAATGATACAATATGCTGCCACATGAATCGTAGATAGCAGAGACCAAAAATGTACCATTTCCCTGAAATCTGATACAATGTTTCCTCCGGAAATCGGGATCGTGAAGTGATCTGTGATGTCACAAAGGGGGGGGGGGGGTTTAAAGGGTCTGTATCGGTTAATGTTTTCTATTAATCTAAAGCAAACATTATCATCTTTGGCCACTAGATGGCACTAAGTATTATAGGAATTTCTTATAACACCTAGAGCCATCTAGTGGCCAAAAGTTGTATTTGCCATTAAATCAATGAAAATCAATCGAGCAGTGCAGGAAATAGCCTGATAACATTCGCGTTTGCTTTATTCGCACAAAAACGAATGTACACGCACTTTCACGAGGTGAATTGGTATGCAAATTTTTTAAAAATACACTTGTTTCTGTTGAGCAATACAAACAAAGGGGTTCTAACCAGTGGCGGCTCATGCTCAATATTTTGGGGGGGTGGCAAACAAACCTACCCCCCCTCCCACAGGAGATGGATGGCGGTGATCAGTGGCCCCCCTCCCCCATGGAGACGGATGACGGCGATCAGTGCCCCCCCCCCCTTGGGAGATGGATGACGGCAGTCAATGTGGCCTTACCTTAGGAGGCTGATGCTGCTCCTCGCTCCAGCTTGCCAAAGGAAGAGCCGGGGCCGTTGCTTCTCCTCCTGGGCCAAACAGGAAGTGAGTCCTGAGACCCGATTGGCCAGGGAGTCCTAAGACTCCCTGACCAATTGGGTCTCAGGACCTGCTTCCTCAATGGCCAGGAGGAGAAGCAGGAAGAAAATAGCCAATATTAATTCGCTATTGTCCCACAACTAGGTGGACTTAGGGGGCAGTGCTCTGCGCCCCAAGCCCACCCTTTTTTGAAGCCAATTAGAACCTTAGGCTCTAATCACGTGCTTCAAAAAAAACACCATTGAAACCTATGCGTTTGGTGCCCTGCATGTAGATTAGGGTTTCTTTAAAGAATGCCACACCCCTTCCTGCCTAACAGATCCCCCCCCCCAAGGTACAAACCTACCGATATCCGATGCTCAGTAGGGATTGTTTACATCTCGCCATGAACATCTCCATCTGCTGGCCGCAATGCCCCATTAAGCCCCATAGACGTTGGGGGTAGACAAGCCCCTTAGAAATCTGTCCGTCCCTCCTCACTCCTGTCCATTCACAGAACGCTTTGTATTCTGTGAATTCGCTGGAGGTGGAGGGAAATCTCCTCAATAGGCCACAATAAAAACCCAACAGGGGGTTCTAACCCTCTCCTTACTCCATCCAAAACTAAAAGAAAAATTCTGGCCTTAAATATTTTCAAGGTGAAACTCTTTGAATTAAGTAGGTTTCATAAATGAATCCTTAAAAATCTCAGTCACATTCCGGCCTTATTTAACAAAAAGATCAGCAAAAATGGGTGATCCACAGCAACCAACCAGAAATCATTTTCAAGGTTTGACAGTTTTCAACAATGCCTGAAATTGGGCTTCTATTAGTAGCTCACCACTGGTCTTTGTGCTGCCTTACCTTATTAAGGCCACTAGATGGCGCTGAGGAGCATATGTACAGTGTTTCCTATGAGTCAGAGCCATCTGGTGTCCATAACTCACTATGGACATTAGATGGCGCTGATTGTATTAAAAAGTATGCTCCTCTAGTGGCCGTAATGCAGTATTTTCCATATTCACACGACTGAATTGCAGATGATAGAGCCTGAGAACATTTGATTTTGGTCCATTTGCATGGAATAAATTGCACATGCAGTTTTGATGGATGAACAGCGATGCAATTTAAAAAAAAAAATAACCCTCGGAGTTGACGAAAGGTCCATTTTAACAAGGAAGTGCAAAGAGCAATGCTGTGCAGTCAGCTGCGACAACCACATTTCAGAACAATGAAAATTTGTTAGAGCAAGTAATTGTGCTTTTTCCATTGTCGCCCTCTTAAATAAAACTAGTTAACTAAAAATAAAAAATACATTGTGCCTTATACAACAGCCTCCTTATTAAGAACTGGTGTTTCTTCCCCTCACCTACCAATCAGAATAAAGCCTGTCCTGGAAAATACAAGCTAGGATCCGAAAGCCTGAATTTGGTTGGTGGCTGTTGGGAAACTAAAGACACCCCCTTAGTAATGATATTTTGATACTTAATGTGTGACTATCAGTTGGGGTCATTTTATGGTGAGCCATTTTGTTTCCAAGTTTCCATCTTACTGAACTCTGGGGAAAGGAAACCTTTACCCATGCAGAGGGCCTCCCTTCCCTACTGCTTTTCTGCATAGAGCAGGGGTCTCCAAACTTTCTAAACAAAGGGCCAGTTTACTGTTCGCGGGCCGGATTGTGGCCAGTGGGAGTGGAAAATGTCCTGGCATCTGTTGGGGGTAAACAGTGCCCCATCTTTGGTATTAGGGGGAGGAATAGTGCCCATCATTGGTGTCAGTGGGATTAATAGTGCCCCATCATTTGTGTCAGTGGGAGAAATAGTGCCCCATTATTGGTGTTAGGGGAAGAAATAGTGCCCCACCATTGGTGTCAGTGGAAGAAATAGTGCCTCATCATTTGTGTCAGTGGGAGAAATAGTGCCCCATCATTTGTGTCAGTGGAAAGAATAGTGCCCCATCATTGGTGTCAGTGGAAGAAATAGTGCCCCATCATTTGTGTCAGTGGGAGAAATAGTGCCCCATCATTTGTGTCAGTGGAAGAAATAGTGCCCCATCATTTGTGTCATTGGGAGAAATAGTGCCCCATCACTTGTGTCAAAGGAAAAAATAGTGCCTCATCATTTGTGTCAGTGAAAGGAATAGTGCCTCATCATTTGTGTCAGTGGAAGAAATAGTGCCCCATCATTGGTGTCAGTGGGAGAAATAGTGGCCAACATCATTGGTGTCAGTGGTAGAAATAGTACCCCATCACTGGTGTCAGTGGGAGAATCAGTGCCCCATTGTTAGGGTCAGTGAGAAGAAGAGTGCCCCAAGGGCCGGATAAATCCAAACAAAGGGCCTCATCCGGCCCCCCCGGGCCGCAGTTTGGAAACCCCTGGCCTAGGGGATGAGGAATATATTGATATATTTTATTCCCCGCTCCTTCAAGGTTCCTTTTCTTCTTGTGACTGTAGCCTCTGCCCTTTGCTGTCTGACCGGTCGGAGCTCTCTGATGTCATCCCATACAATGTCCTGAGACCCCGCCCACAACCTGGGATCTTCGGACAGCAGAGGAGTGTGTCGGCTGCAGGAGACCAATGCCCCCTCCGCCCCACTACACTGCAAGGGTCTAGTGCTTGCTTTGCCTAGGGGGATGGTGAATAAGATGAAATACATACCTCCCCCAGCAGCTGGCACTCTCCTCTGCTGTCCGCTGATCCCAGGTTGTGGGCGGGCTCTCAGCACCCTTGTGTACAGTGCAGGACTGCCAGTCCTGCATTGTATGGGATGACATCAGAGAGCTGCGACCGGTCAGGCATTAAAGGGCGGAGGCTTCGGAAGGTGGTTGTGAGAAGAGGAGGAAGCCTGACGAAGCGAGGAATAAGGTAAGTACATCACCCTAATCCTCATCCCCTGTACTGAACAAGCAGTGGGGAAGAGGGGCCCTCTGCAAGTGTAAAAGTTTTTTTTTCCCCGGAGTTCAGCTTTAACAGTTTTTCTCAGCACCTCACTTTTCATTTCTGTTACATTGTAAAGCACTTTAACTGTATTTATTTTTGTATTCTGTATATGGCTGAGCATAACTTATTGTTTTATATTGTTTTATAATTAAAATAGATATTTGTAAGAAAAATTTGTTATTAAACATAAATATCCTTTAACTATCGTGGACGTCCTGTTTATTAATGTTTATGGCAACACATTTGTAGAGCGGCTGCCCTGCCGCAGTAAATCTACCGCCGGGCAGTCCGCAACTGGTTAACAATCAATCGATGACTCATCAGCTGTCAGCGCCCCAGGACTAGATGATCGCGCTGTAACCGTCATTCGGCTATAGCGTTGTGGACAAGTGGTTAAGGAGGTAATAAAGCATACCCCCTGCCGTTCCTCCAGAGCGATGTGCCATCACGGCTCGGCCATTCAAGCTGCCGGAGTCCGCGAACCCAGAAGGAAAACCGGGCGAAGATGGCAGCTCTGTCAGCGGTGACAGCGCGCCGCTGGAGGGCTTCGTTCTAAGGTAAGTCTTTCATAATGTGCTAGTATGCGGTGCTTACTAGCATATTATGCCATTCCTTCCAGGGAATTTTTTATGTTTTTAGAAATCCTTTAGACCAGGGATATGCAATTAGCGGACCTCCAGCTGTTGCAGAACTACAAGTCTCATGAGGCATAGCAAGACTCTGACAGCCACAAGCATGACAGGGGAAGAGGAAGAGGCGTGATGGGACTTGTAGTTTTACAACAGCTGAAGGTCCGCTAATGGCATATCCCTGCTTTAGACGATCAGCAACATATAACACAAAGCAATGCTTCTGTGAGCTGACTCTGAGCTCTGTGTCCTCATACAGACTCAGTATATGCTGTAGATGTATATAGAGGTAGATAGCTCATCAGAAGATGTATATTCAAAAACAGCAATGATACAATATGCTGCCACATGAATCATAGATAGCAGAGACCAAAAATGTACCCGTTCCCTGAAATCTGATACAATGTTTCCTCCGGAAATCGGGATCGTGAAGTGATCTGTGATGTCACAATGGGGGGGCTTTAAAGGGTCTGTATCGGTTAATGTTTTCTATTAATTTAAAGCAAACATTATCATCTTTGGCCACTAGATGGCACTAAGTATTATAGGAATTTCTTATAACACCTAGAGCCATCTAGTGGCCAAAAGTTGTATTTGCCATCTAATCAATGAAAATCAATCAAACAGTGGAGGAAATAGCCTGATAACATTTGTGCTTGTCTTATTCACACAAAAACCAATGTGCATGCACTTTCAGGTAAGACTTTCATAATGTGCTAGTATGCGGTGCTTACTAGCACATTATGCCATTTCTTCCAGGGATTTTTTTTTTTTTTTAGAGATCCTTTAGACCTGGGATATGCAATTAGTGGATCTCCAGCTGTTCCAGAACTACAAGTCCCATGAGGCATAGCAAGACTCTGACAGCCACAAGCATGACACCCAGAGGCAGAGGCATGATGGGACTTGTAGTTTTGCAACAGCTGGAGGTCCGCTAATGGCATATCCCTGCTTTAGACGATCAGCAACATATAACACAAAGCAATGCTTCTGTGAGCCGACTCTGAGCTCTGTGTCCTCATACAGACTCAGTATATGCTGTAGATGTATATAGAGGTAGATAGCTCATCAGAAGACGTATATTCAAAAACAGCAATGATACAATATGCTGCCACATGAATCGTAGATAGCAGAGACCAAAAATGTACCATTTCCCTGAAATCTGATACAATGTTTCCTCCGGAAATCGGGATCGTGAAGTGATCTGTGATGTCACAATGGGGGGGCTTTAAAGGGTCTGTATCGGTTAATGTTTTCTATTAATTTAAAGCAAACATTATCATCTTTGGCCACTAGATGGCACTAAGTATTATAGGAATTTCTTATAATACCTAGAGCCATCTAGTGGCCAAAAGTTGTATTTGCCATTAAATCAATGAAAATCAATCAATCAGTGCAGGAAATAGCCTGATGACATTCGTGTTTGCCTTATTCGCACAAAAACGAATGTACATGCACTTTCACTAGGTGATATGGTATGCAAAATTTTTAAAAATACACTCCTTACTGTTGAGCAATACAAACTTGACAGGGGTTCTAACCAGTGGCGGCTGATGCTCAATATTTTGGGGGGGGGGCAAACAAACTTACCCCTCCTCGCAGGAGACAGACGGCGGTGATCAGTGGCTCCCCCCCATGGAAGAACAACAGACTTATTGGCTGGATCGCCAGATGAAAATAGAAGAAAGAAAGTCTTAAGAAGAAAACGAATGCAGCCGCCACATCTAAGAATGGGTAAGCTGCGACATAATGAATGTTTGCTTTTGGGTTTAATACAGCTTTAACACTGTTGACCTGCAGCACACCTAACATGCCCAAAGCTGGAAATGAGTGTGTAACTGTTATAGGGGCATTAGATTGTAAGCTCTAAGGTCTAAAGTGAAGAGGCTCTATACGTTGTATAAGATGGAAAAAGCGATTACAACAGAAGAGACACGGTGTGCTGTTGCTGGGTTTGTCTCACCCCTGTAACAGATACTTTACATTCTGCTGGAGAGCTTGTTCGTTTGAAAAGAAAAAAGACAGACTTACTGGCCAGATCACAAGAGGAAAATAGAAGAAAGGGTTCCCGGTACTATACACCTGCTGTGCCCATTATGAGGGGTTCCCACCATCCCTGTGCTGAGTTCCCGGGTCTGTACACCTGCTGTGCCCATTATGAGGGGTTCCCACCATCCCTGTGCTGAGTTCCCGGGTCTGTACACCTGCTGTGCCCATTATGAGGGGTTCCCACCATACCTGTGCTGAGTTCCCGGGTCTGTGCACCTGCAGGGCCGGTGCTACCACTAGGCAAACTAGGCAGCCTCCTAGGGCGCACTGCTGCCTAGGGCGCCCGGCCACTGGTGTTCCTACTTTCTTCTCTCTGCTGCAAGCAACTAAGTCTCAGCATCAGCAGGCAGCTGCCGCTCCGATCGCACATAGTGTCAGAGGCACAGCAGCGGAGGAGGACTGTGTCCGTGCCCCAACTCCCGATGAAAGCAAGCAAACATTCATTGATGGGTACTGGTGAGGCTGCATTGATGGGTACCGGTGAGGCTACATTTGATGGGTGCTGGTGAGGCTACATTTGATGGGAGCTGGTGAGGCTACATTTGATGGGAGCTAGTGTGGCTACATTTGATGGGAGCTAGTGTGGCTACATTTGATGGGAGCTGGTGAGGCTACATTTGATGGGTGCTGGTGAGGCTACATTTGATGGGAGCTGGTGAGGCTACATTTGATGGGAGCTGGTGTGGCTGCATTTGATGGGAGCTGGTGTGGCTACATTTGATGGGAGCTGGTGAGGCTACATTTGATGGGAGCTGGTGTGGCTGCATTTGATGGGCGCTGGTGAGGCTACATTTGATGGGCGCTGGTGAGGCTACATTTGATGGGAGCTGGTGTGGCTGCATTTGATGGGCGCTGGTGAGGCTACATTTGATGGGAGCTGGTGAGGCTACATTTGATGGGAGCTGGTGTGGCTGCATTTGATGG
Organism: Aquarana catesbeiana; assembly: GCF_042186555.1. Classification (NCBI taxonomy): domain Eukaryota; kingdom Metazoa; phylum Chordata; class Amphibia; order Anura; family Ranidae; genus Aquarana; species Aquarana catesbeiana. The sequence continues at coordinate 21,452,718 of NC_133334.1, forward strand.
GTACTGGTGAGGCTGCATTGATGGGTACTGGTGAGGCTGCATTTGATGGGCGCTGGAGAGGCTACATTTGATGGGAGCTGGTGAGGCTGCATTTGATGGGTGCTGGTGTGGCTACATTTGATGGGCGCTGGTGAGGCTACATTTGATGGGAGCTGGTGTGGCTACATTTGATGGGAGCTGGTGAGGCTACATTTGATGGGAGCTGGTGTGGCTGCATTTGATGGGCGCTGGTGAGGCTACATTTGATGGGAGCTGGTGAGGCTACATTTGATGGGAGCTGGTGTGGCTGCATTTGATGGGTACTGGTGAGGCTGCATTGATGGGTACTGGTGAGGCTGCATTTGATGGGCGCTGGAGAGGCTACATTTGATGGGAGCTGGTGAGGCTGCATTTGATGGGTGCTGGTGTGGCTACATTTGATGGGAGCTGGTGAGGCTGCATTTGATGGGCGCTGGTGAGGCTACATTTGATGGGAGCTGGTGAGACTACATTTGATGGGAGCTGGTGTGGCTGCATTTGATGGGAGCTGGTGTGGTTGCATTTGATGGGCGCTGGTGAGGCTACATTTGATGGGCACTGGTGAGGCTGCATTGATGGGCACTGGTGAGGCTGCATTTGTTGGGCACTGGTGAGGCTGCATTGATGGGCGCTGGTGAGGCTACATTTGATGGGAGCTGGTGGGGCTGCATTTGATTTTTTTATTAAAAAGCTGGGGTATACATGGGCAGGGCAAAGGGGGTGGAGCCAGGGGGGGCGTAAAAATTTGGTTTCACCTAGGGTGTCAAAAATCCTTGCACCAGCCCTGTACACCTGCTGGGCCCATTATGAGGGGTTCCCACCATCCCTGGTGGCTTTTCTTCTTTACAGATCATTAATGAGAATGGTACAGGTGGAGCGGGAATACATAAAGTTGGCCAGGAAGTGGAACACCCATCACTCTAAGGTGGACAGGAACAGGTAGAATTATGAAGAAGCTCTCACCATTGGACAATCCAAGACTTATAAAAACACAGGGGCTGACTCAGGACCTAGGCTTCACCTAGAACAAAGGTATCACTTTTGGTGAACTGGACCTACAAGGGAGCAAAGCTTTGAGTAAAAAGGAAATGGTCTACAAAGATGTTACAATGAAACAATCCTCAATCATAAGCAGTAACCGTCCACCAGGGGGCAGCAGCATACACACAACAGATTTCAGAGCTGAGGGCTTCTGCCACAATTATAAAGCCTCGTACACACGATCGGATTTTCCACCGGGAATTGTGTGATGACAGGCTGTTGGCGGAAAATCTGACCGTTTTTATGCTCCATCGGACAATTTTTGTAGGATTTTCCGTGGACAAATGTTCGATGGCAGTCTTATAAATTTTCCGCAGACAAATGTGTGTTGTCGGATTTTCCGATGGGTGTGTACACAAGTCCGTCGGACAAAAGTCCAAAGTACAAATACGCATGCTCGGAAGCAAGGACGAGCCGGAAGCGGTCGGTCTTGTAAAGTAGCGTTTGTAATGGAGAATTAACATTCGTGACGCGGCAAATTATGAAATCTGGTAATGCAGCGCACAATTCTCTTCTTCTTTAATGGGATCATAATGAAGCTGCTTTGCTGGTGATACTGATGGAGTTTTTGCAAACAAATTTTCAAAGGCTTTTTTTCTAGTGATATCAAGAATAATAATATTATGCTTGTTATTTTATTTATTTATTTATTTTTTTGTTACCACAACACCATTATCCCGTAGTTTATAAGAACAAAGATACAACTATGTTGGTGTCCCTTGTTAATTTTACATTGTATTTTTTTAAATGTAACTGCCTACTCCCAAACTGTCATTTGAAGTAAAACACATCGCCAAGTATTATTCTCCACAATTTTTTTTATTGTGCATTAAAAAAAGAAAACAAATAAAATTAGACATGATATCTGCCAATAGAACTTCACCAAAAAGTGCATTCTATGCATCCAAAAATATAGAAAATATAACAAATCAAATCATTATTATTCAACCAAAAAATAAAATACAATCCTCATGCATGTGTCCTTCTTCTTAATATAGGGGGTCAACAATGCCAAGAGTTGGTGAAAGCAGGGGTCCATCATCCGGAGATAATTCCGAAAATCATCCGGATTATTCTCCTGGAGCTCCCGCAGCAAAGGCATATGACATAATTGGTTACGATGAATAAAGCAACCAGTTTTTGGTCCAAGAAATCCTCCTCCTCCTCCTGTTCCTGGACTGGACTTGGGTCAAAGCAATAACTCCAAAGCCAATAATAAATAACACGTTATCTCCTCCGATTCCACAACATGTCTGGTTGACGAACGGCCGTTCAGAAACTGACTGAAAAGCGCAAAATGAAAAGCGCAAAATGAAAAGCGCGCATCAACACTCACCAAACTTCTACTAACCCGAAATTAGAAGAAGGAGCCCAAAGGGTGGCGCTAAAGAGCCTGAAAAACCACATAGTACGTCACTACGTTCGTGATTGTTGGCCGTTTGTATGCAATACTAATTCCTGGCCAACGCCCTGGTCCAAGGCTTTGTCGGCTGAAAATCCGATCGTGTGTACGAAGCTTCAGAAGAGGTAATTGGTCAGAATTCTAATGTTTTGCAGATTACCAATCATTAGATGTGGTGATTGCATTTGTTTTCTTTTTTTTATTTAGGCTCCCCCCTCTGTTTTCACCTGGTGATGTGGCCAGTAACACACCTCCTGTATTAGAGCCCCCCCCTTCTGGATGAAGTTACACATGGGACAACTTTAGTTCAGCAGCATTGTCAGTCTAACGGGGAGGGGAGTTTTAGATGGACCAGCAGATTTAAATACACTAACAAACAAAGTAACACACAGGAGTGTGTGATACGGTGGAGAAATGTAGGCTGAGGCCGCTCCTTATCATTTGTTTACCTGGGCTGGTCGGGGATAGCGACGATCCTTCCCTCTTTACATTTACTAGCCCTCTGGGGGGGGGGGGGGGGGTGTTAGACTAGCAGATTTAAATAAAGTAACAAACTGAAACAGCTCCCACTTCATAATCAGTTACAGCTGCTTTTTTTCCTTTTGGGGTAAAGGTTTTACATGAATAAATAAAATCTGACCAATGGAAGCACCCCTTGTCAGTGGTAAATGGTTTGTCTCATCATCAGACAATCAGACAATGTTTGCCTGATACATTCTGCTGGAGAGCTTGAGCTTTTGAAAGGCAACAGACTTACTGGCTGGATCACCAGATGCAAATAGAGGAAAGGAAGTCTAAAAAAATAAAGCTAATGCAGCCGCCACATCTAAGGATTGGTAAGCTGTAATATAATGAAAGTTTGCTTTTGGGTTTAATACCACTTTAACACTGTTGACCTGCAGCACAGCTAACATGCCCAAAGCTGGAAATGAGTGTGTAACTGTTATAGGGGCATTAGATTGTAAGCTCTAAGGTCTAAAGTGAAGAGGCTCTATAATGCCCCGTACACACGGTCGGACTTTATTCGAACATTCCGACAACAAAATCCATGGATTTTTTCCGACGGATGTTGGCTCAAACTTGTCTTGCATACACACGGTCACACAAAGTTGTCAGAAAATCTGATCGTTCTGAACGCGGTGACGTAAAACACGTACGTCGGGACTATAAACGGGGCAGTGGCCAATAGCTTTCATCTCTTTATTTATTCTGAGCATGCGTGGCACTTTGTCCGTCGGATTTGTGTACACACGATCGGAATTTCCGACAACGGATTTTGTTGTCGGAAAATTTTATCTCCTGCTCTCAAACTTTGTGTGTCGGAAAATCCGATGGAAAATGTCCGATGGAGCCCACACACGGTCGGAATTTCCGACAACACGCTCCGATCGGACATTTTCCATCGGAAAATCCGACCGTGTGTACGGGGCATAAGTTGTATAAGATTGAAAAAGTGAACACAACAGAAGAGACACGATGTGCTGTTCCTGGGATAAAAAGAGACAAAAACTGATTGCAATTCAATGGTCTCCCTGAAACTGACCTCATTCTTCCGTACTGGAGGTCATAATGTTCTTTTATGTACATTTACACTTTGCTGATTATCAGAGAAGAGCGCTAAATCATTCCTCCAGGACAAAGGCAGGCTGGTCTACAACCCTTTTGTTGTCAGAGCCATTTCTCTTCCATATTTTGCACATCTGTTAAAATGCACATTTTAGGCCTGAAGATTGGATAAAACCCCCGAAACATTACCCACATTCATTGCATATTTATTTACCACGATATTTGTGGCACTGTTTAGGAGATCTACACTTTCAGTTACACACAAGCACAATGTAATAACCATTTTTTTTAGTATAAAAAGATGAGGTTGTATTGAGTAAATCGATACAAAATATACAATGTTACATAGCTACATATTTAGTCAGGCTGAAAAAAAGACACAAGTCTATCTAGTTCAACCATAAAAAATAAAATAAAAATAAACAAATAAATAAATAAAATAAAAAATATCATACAATCCCATATACCCAATCCCATATGTATCTTGCTATGCCTGCCCATGACATGGCAAAAATAAAAAGTATTTATTTATTTTACGTGAAGGAATACTTTAAAGTGGTTGTAAACCCTGTACTACCACTTTCCCCTACAGCTAAGCCTATAATAAGGCTGGAGGTACCGTCAATATCTCCTAAACTTGCACCGTTTAGGAGATATTCACCATATACGCTTGCATTGACGTAATCGGCGCATGCGCACTAAAGAAACAGCATGATCGTGCCGTTTTTAAAGGGCCTGTGCCGCGACCGGCGGCTCCCGCGTGCACGTGTCGTAGTGATGTCATCGTGGCTCCGGCCAATCACAGTGCCGTCTCTAAAGGGCCTGTGCCGTGACCGGCAGGCTCCCGATCTAAGGTAAGTATTTCATAATGAGCTAGTATGCGATGCATACTAGCTCATTATGCCTTTGTCTTTCGGGTTGTTTTTTTTTTTTTTTTTTTAAGATGGGTTTACAACCTGCTCTCCTTGATCTCCCGGCTTGACCCCTTGGCTTGTATCCTGACTTGTTCCTGCATCTGATCCCGGCCTTTACCTGTCTCCTGTGCAAAGACTCGGCTGACCCTTGGTCACTCTGATCTTGGACTGTCTTACTGTGAATGACCCCTGGCCGGGCTCCCGACTTAGCTATCTGATCTGCCCCACTGGTCCGCATCTCCTGGACTTTCCAGGCACGCCTGCCTTGCAGTATACCCTGCCCTTCCCAGAAAGTTCCTGGCAACCAGCTCCAGCAATCAGGCAACCCGTGCTTCTGTGGGCACCATGCTCTCCTGTGTCACCTTCAGGGGTGTGCTGCACTCGGCTACAAGGGGAGCCCTCCCAGCATCTTCTACCACGTTCCTGACACGTGTTTTCCCTGTTAGGCGGTCGGCATGAGCAGTAGTCGGTAAATCGGACATTATATTTGCACCCGAGAAATCACACAGTTGAAATAAAATGTTAATTTTTTATTTTCTACATAGGACAAAAACTGTATAAAATCAATGAAATTCAGTGTATGATCAATGTATGGTATCTGGGCTTTGGGATCGACGCGTTTCGTGAAGAACTCGCTTCCTCAGGATCCACGTCCGGTATACAGTATATGCAATAACTCAATAATTCTACAAAAATAATATAATATATAAACACAATGGAGAATAAATAGCAAATAAAAATGTATCCTTCGATGCAGACAAAACAAAGAGAGTGATTCACTGCTCAGGTGGACCTGATCCCAGGTGTGTAATGGTAAAACCTTCAGAGGCGAAGAGTCCCAGGTGCTGGCTAAATGCAAATTAGAGCAAGGTTTTGAACAGGAAAATCTGGATGCCGCACACCGGATAAAGTTGAAAAATCTTCTTTATTATAAAAATTGGATCATCAAAAAAGCACTCAAATTAGAGCGCGAAACGCGTCAGCTGTGTCTGTACGATCTGCCTGATTGTCCTGTATTTTTGATGATCCAATTTTTATAATAAAGAAGATTTTTCAACTTTATCCGGTGTGCGGCATCCAGATTTTCCTGTTCAAAACCTTGCAAATAAAAATGTACATGGTGAATTGAAATCAAATATGTAAACCAAGAAAAAAAAAAAAAAAGAGGGGGGAGGGGGTTTTATCCAGAACATTTCTCTCCCATATCTTCCACATGCCAGGAAGGGGGTGTAATTTGTTGGGGGATTAGCATAGAGACATACAGCCATACCACGGATCCCACTATTGATGAAAAACCCTATAGCATATATAATATGGACTCATATCTAAAACATGCACCTTATTTGCCTCTATACATAAACTGCGTCCTCATACTGGTAGATCACCACCATAGATTCACATGAAACCACACACCAAACCCAGCAGGCTGATCGAAAAAAAAAAAAAAACTGGTAAAGATTCCCCCATCCACATAATCAAGGTGGATAGAGGAATGATGCGCTATAGTATTCCGACAGCAGGGGGACTCCTCTGCTGTCTGGATACACTGATCAGCGATGCAGTTGATTGGCTGCAGTGATGGTTGAACGAACATTTACCAACCATTTATCAATCGTTAGATCGACTTTTCTTGAATGGGAGTGGTCATAGACGGATCGAAATTTGTCTGGCCCCTGCTGAGCCTGAGCGAAATTTTGATCCATCTATGGGCAGTTTCAATCACATTCATACAAACACATAACCGGGGCCTATAGAGACAGGAGCCAATAACCCTCCCAGAATGTCTTTGGAGTGTGGGAGGAAGCCGGAGTACCCGGAGGAAACCCACGCAGGCGCAGAGAGAACATGAAAACTCCAGGCAGGCAGTGCCGTGGTTGGGATGTGTGGGAAAAATAAAAAAAATTGGCCTGGCATCCAAAGAAATGAAATTCCCTTTATAATGATGTCATAGTGGTTGAAGATGAGCTCCAGATATGTGTTTTATGGCATTGTTACCTCGGCCCAGCCTGGCAAAATGTACGAATACATATTCTATAGCGGAGGGCAGTGCCGGGACAAGGTCATCCAGTGCCCAGGGCAAAGATGCCAAATGGCGCCCCCCCCAAAAACAAATGTATGTGCGTTATGTTGTATTCTTATTATAATAATATTATATTGATCACATAATCTTTATAATAATATTATATTGGCTTCATAACTTTTATAACAATATTATATTGGTTACATTCCCTGTATAATAATATTATATTGTTTTCAGAACTATTTAAAAAAAAATTGTATATTGATATTATTTTGAATAATTCTCTTTATATTAATATTATATTGATCACATTATCATTATAATAATATTATATTGGTTACATTCCCTATATTATTATATTAAATTGGTTATATTTTTATTATAATAATATTATATTGGTTACATCCCCTGTAGAATAATAATAAAAAGTTTACATTTTTATTAGAATAATATTATATTGGCTACATTCCCTGTATAATAATATTAAATTGGTTACATTTCTATTATAAATATATAATAAGGGTTACATTGCCTGTATAATAATAATAAATTGATTACATTTCTATTATAATAATATTATATTTGTTGCATTCCCTGTATAATAATATTAAATTGGTTACATTTTTATTATAATAATATTATTTAGGTTACATTCCCTGTAAAAAAATATTCAATTGGTTACATTTATATTATAATAAAATTATATTGGTTACATTTGCATTATAATAATACTATATTGGTTATATTCCCTGTATAATAATATTAAATTGGTTACATTTCTATTTTAAATATATAATAAGGGTTACATTCCCTGTATAATAATAATAATAATAAAAAGTTTACATTTTTATTAGAATAATATTATATTGGCTACATTCCCTGTATAATAATATTAAATTGGTTACATTTTTATTATAATATTATTATATTGGTTACATTTTTATTATAATAATATTATATTGGTTACATATCTATTATTATATTTTTTCGGTTCAATTTCCTGTATAACAATATTAAATTGGTTACATTTCTATTATAATAATATTATATCGGTTCCTTTCCTATTATGATAATATTGGTTATATTCTCTTTATAATAATAATACTATTATTCCTATCTCTATAATAAATATCATATTGGTTTCATAACTATTATAAAAATATTGTATATTGTAATGTGTATAATAATATTATATTGGTTTCAGTTTCATAACTATTATAATAATAATATTAGATTGTATACATTCCCTGTATAATAATTTTATAATATTGAATTGTTTTCATAACTATTATAAAAAAATAGTTTTAATATCATATTGATAAATTCTCTTTATGGGAATATTATATTGGTTACATTCTACATTACATTATACTCTGTATAATAAATATTATTTTGATTTCATAACTATTATAAAACTATTATATAATAATAATATACTGGTCACATTCCCTGTATAGTAATATTATATTATTTTCAGAACTATTATAAAAAATATTGTGTATTGATACTATTTTTATTAATTCTCTTTATATTAATATTATGTTGATCACATTACCATGATAATAACTATGTATTGGTTACATTTCCTGTATAATAATATTATATTGGTTACATTCCTACTATAATAATATTGGTTATATATATTCTCTTCATAATAATAATAATATAATAATAATACTATTATTCCTATAATAAATATTATGTTGGTTTCATAACTATTATAAAAAAATATTGTATATTATAATGTGTATAATAATATTATATTGGTTTCGGTTTAATAACTATTATAATAATACTATTAGATTGGTTACATTCCCTGTATAATAATATTATATTGGTTCCATCCTCTTTTTATAATAATTTTATATTGGTAACATTCCTAAAATAATAATATTATATATCTCATATAATCATTATAATAATAATAGATTGGCTGCATTTCTATAATAATAATATTATATTGGTCACATCCTCCCTATAATAATTGTATTTTTTTTTTATATAACATTCTGCATTATAATGATGTCATATGGGTGTCTGTGTAATGACGTCATGTATGTGGGCACAGGGCGGACACACGTGACTCAGACCGAACACAACAATAGCTGTCAGTGACACGGGTGACGTTTCGTCGGCCATCCAATCAGACATCGCGAGATCTCGTACTTCGCCCAAGCAACCACGCGAGATCTCGCGCGACTTCCTCTCAGCTGAGGCGGGGCTCCGCACTTCTCGCGAGACTTGCCTCTCCATACAGGGAAGGGGCGGCTCTCGCGAGGTTTGCTCGTATGAGGATCGGGCCGAAGCTGTGCGGGTCTATCGGTGGAAACGGAGATTGAGAAGGAGCGGGAGGAGGCGGCAGGTGAGGACTGGGGAGGGGGAATGGAGGCTGGAACGTGTATGTGAGGGGTGACAGGAGGGGGGGGCAGGAAAATGTGAGGGGGGACAGGAATGTGTGAGGGGTGACAGGAGGGGGGGGGCAGGAATATGTGAGGGGTGACAGGAGGGGGGGGGGGCAGGAATATGTGAGGGGGGACAGGAATATGTGAAGGGTGACAGGAGGGGGGGGCAGGAATATGTGAGGGGTGACAGGAGGGGGGGGCAGGAATATGTGAGGGGGGACAGGAATATGTGAGGGGTGACAGGAGGGGGGGGCAGGAATATGTGAGGGGTGACGGGAGGGGGGGGCAGGAATATGTGAGGGGGGACAGGAATATGTGAGGGGTGACAGGAGGGGGGGGCAGGAATATGTGAGGGGTGACAGGAGGGGGGGGGGCAGGAATATGTGAGGGGGGACAGGAATATGTGAGGGGTGACAGGAGGGGGGGGGCAGGAATATGTGAGGGGTGACGGGAGGGGGGGGCAGGAATATGTGAGGGGTGACGGGAGGGGGGGGGCAGGAATATGTGAGGGGTGATGGGAGGGGGGGGCAGGAATATGTGAGGGGTGACAGGAGGGGGGGGGCAGGAATATGTGAGGGGGACAGGAATATGTGAGGGGTGACGGGAGGGGGGGGGCAGGAATATGTGAGGGGTGACAGGAGGGGGGGGCAGGAATATGTGAGGGGTGACAGGAGGGGGGGGGCAGGAATATGTGAGGGGGACAGGAATATGTGAGGGGTGACGGGAGGGGGGGGGCAGGAATATGTGAGGGGTGACAGGAGGGGGGGGCAGGAATATGTGAGGGGGACAGGAATATGTGAGGGGTGACAGGAGGGGGGGGGCAGGAATATGTGAGGGGGGACAGGAATATGTGAGGGGTGACAGGAGGGGGGGCAGGAATATGTGAGGGGTGACAGGAGGGGGGGCAGGAATATGTGAGGGGTGACAGGAGGGGGGGGACAGGAATATGTGAGGGGTGACAGGAGGGGGGGGCAGGAATATGTGAGGGGTGACAGGAGGGGGGGACAGGAATATGTGAGGGGTGACAGGAGGGGGGGGCAGGAATATGTGAGGGGTGACAGGAGGGGGGGGCAGGAATATGTGAGGGGTGACAGGAGGGGGGGGCAGGAATATGTGAGGGGTGACAGGAGGGGGGGCAGGAATATGTGAGGGGTGACAGGAGGGGGGGGGGCAGGAATATGTGAGGGGTGACAGGAGGGGGGGGGCAGGAATATGTGAAGGGTGACAGGAGGGGGGGCAGGAATATGTGAGGGGTGACAGGAGGGGGGGCGGTAGGGAATATGTGAGGGGTGACAGGAGGGGGGGTGCAGGAATATGTGAAGGGTGACAGGAGGGGGGGCAGGAATATGTGAGGGGTGACAGGAGGGGGGGGGCGGTAGGGAATATGTGAGGGGAGACAGGAGGGGGGGGCGGTAGGGAATGTGTGAGGGGAGACAGGAGGGGGGGGAGGCAGGAATAGGTGAGGGGTACAGGAGGTGGGGGGGGGGGGCGGCATGAATGTGTGAAGGTTGACTTGGGCGAGGTGGGACAAAAATATGTGGGGTGACAGGAGGAAGGGTGCAGAATGTGTGAGATTTGACAAGGGGAAAACAATGTGTGACGGGGGGGGGGGGGTGACTAAAAGGAGGGCAGGAATGTGTGTGTGTGTGTGGGGGGGGGGGGGGTGGAGGAAATAGAGGTGAGGGGGGGGTGGAAATAGAGGTGAGGGGGGGGGGGTGGAAATAGAGGTGAGGGTTGAGATATATAAAGATGTCTGGAGTAGAGATGTAAAATTTCTGAAAATTTTGAGGCCATGAGGGAAAAAATGTAAATTTAAGACAAATTGAGTGGAATAGTTTTACATATTGGAAGTAATTTTGTTACTCTGGGAAGGTGAAATGTATATAAAAGTATTCTTCACTTTACATAAAAGTTCGGCTTATTCAGCAAATAAACAAATTTTACTTTTTTAAAATGTTATTTTGTATTACAAATGGAATAACAAGGACTGTGTATGGGGAGAAGATTTCTCCTATACATGAGAACTCTGGAGGGAAAAGCTCCTCCCACTTCCATTCTGATTCTCCTCATTTTATTCTATAAAGTATTTTGTATTGTCTGTAGGGGACCTCTGAGATGCCAGGATGTGATTTGTCGTCCTGGTAGCATTTGGAAAAGAAGATTTCTTATCACAGTATTTGCCAATGATAAACGAATTTGTCAGTCACATTCACCCTCTTACCTGTCAATTTAGGCCTGAGAGGACAGAAACGATCATCTATTGCAGGGATCCTCAAACTACGGCCCTCCAGCTGTTGCAGAACTACACGTCCCATGAGGCATTGTAAAACTCTGACATTCACAGACATGACTAGGCATAATGGGAATGGTAGTTCCTGAACACCTGGAGGGCCGCAGTTTGAAGATCCCTGATCTATTGTATCCCAACAATTGCCCAACTGTAGGCGGGACAAGATGGAGCCCCCAAGAAAACAAAAACTAGAGCCTTTCCCCTGCAGTGCCCCCTGGTGGCAGAAATGTATGTTTCTCTTGTTTGAGAACTGCATTAAGAATTAGTGTTACCTGAATTGTATTCCAGGATTTGCTTATCTTGAGCTGAGAACATGCAATAATTTAAAATAATTTAAGACTTTACATAAAGTCTCAGAAGTCTTTTATTATGGTCTTCATATGATATAGTTTGGATACCATGTCATACATATATTACTTATTGTAGTAAGAAGATATTCCGCACCTTTTTTTTTCTCTATCTTTTTTAGATTATTATACAATGTATGTGGATGAGGGGGTATTATTGTACAATGTATGTGGATTTGGAGGGGGGGGTTTGTACAAAGTATGTGGATGGGGGGGATTATTGTACAATGTATGTGGATTTGGAGGGGGGATTATTGTACAATGTATGTGGATGGGGGGATTATTGTACAATGTATGTGGATGGGGGGATTAT